>NC_090193.1:24060876-24238376 GCF_024679245.1 Pseudorasbora parva
ACACACCCTGCTATTTTGCAAGTTCTCCCACTTAGAAATCATGGAGGGGTCTTACAACTATTTATTTGTATGATACAGCTGCAAATAAGCATTTGAACACCTGAAAAAAATCAATGTTAATATTTGGTACAGTAGCCTTTGTTTGCAAATACAGAGGTCATACGTTTCCTGTAGTTTTTCACCAGGTATGCTCACACTGTAGGAGGGATTTGGCCCACTCCTTCACATAGATGTTGTCTAGATCAGTCAGGTTTCTTGCCTGTCGCTGAGAAACACAGAGTTTGAGCTCCCTCCAAAGATTCTCTTTTGGATTTAGGTCTGGAGAATGGCTAGGTCATGGCAGAACCTTGATATGTTTCTTACAGAGCCACTCCTTGGTTATCCTGGCTGTGTGCTTCGGGTCATTGTCATGTTGAAAGACCCAGCCTCGACCCATCTTCAATGCTCTAACTGAGAGAAGGAGGTTGTTCCCCAAAATCTCGCAAATACATGGCCCCGGTCATCCTTTTCTTAATACAGCGCAGTCGCCCTGTCCCATGTGCAGAAAAACACCCCCAAAGCATGATGCTACCACCCCCCATGCTTCAAAGTAGGGATGGTGTTTTTGGGATGGTACTCATCATTCTTCTTCCTCCAAACACATTTAGTGGAATTATGACCAAAAAGTTCTATTTTAGTCTCATCAGACCACATTACTTTCTCCCATGTCTCCTCTGGATGGTCAAATGGTCATTGGCAAACTTAAGACTTGCCTGGACATGTGCTGGTTTAAGCAGGGGAACCTTCTGTGTCATGCATGATTTCAAACCATGACGTCTTAGTGTATTACCAACAGTAACCTTAGAAACAGTGGTCCCAGCTCTTTTCAGGTCATTGACCAGCTCCTCCCGTGTAGTTCTGGGCTGATTTCTCACCTTTCTTAGGATCATTGAGACCCCACGAGGTGAGATCTTGCATGGAGCCCCAGTCCGAGGGAGATTGACAGTCATGTCTAGCTTCTTCCATTTTCTAATGATTGCTCCAACAGTGGACCTTTTTTCACCAAGCTCCTTGGCAATTTCCCCGTAGCCCTTTCCAGCCTTGTGGAGGTATACAATTTTGTCTCTAGTATCTTTGGACAGCTCTTTGGTCTTGGCCATGTTAGTAGTTGGATTCTTAATGATTGTATGGGCTGGACAGGTGTCTTTATGCAGCTAACGACCTCAAACAGGTGCATCTAATTTAGGATAATACATGGAGTGGAGGTGGACATTTTAAAGGCAGACTTACAGGTCTTTGAGGGTCAGAATTCTAGCGGATAGCCAGGTGTTCAAATACTTATTTGCAGCTGTATCATACAAATAAATTGTTAAAAAAAATCATATATTATGATTTCTGGATGTTTTTTTTTTTTTAATTTTTTTTAGATTATGTCTCTCACAGTTGACATGCAGCTACAATGACAATTTCAGACTAGAGGATGGATACCCTTCCCGTAAACATTTCAGAATGCCTTCCTATAGTTGCTTAATAAAAGCGGGATTTCCACACAAACAAACGTCATTAATATATGAGGAAAAACACGATTTTAACTGTCGGGCTCGGACAAATATCGTAATACCTGTCGGGCTCGGGTTCGGTTACTGCTCTGTCGGACACGGGCCGGGCTGGACAGAAAAATGCAGCCCGATCCGCACTCTATTTCAGTCCCCTCCATGATTTCCAAGTGGGAGAACTTGCAAAATAGCAGGGTGTTCAAAATACTTATTTTCCTCACTAGATATTCATATACATTAAACATATTTTTGTACCTTTGTAATATTTAATCAAAAACATAAATATTCAATGGCAATTATCTCAACTTCTCTTCTATATCTGATGATGTGTTCAACATGATACAATAATTCCTCCCCTCTAGCAACTTGTCACTTCCGTAAGATCGTAATAATCGATAAATTTGCAAAAAGTCTGAAAATTCAATAAATTCCAGTTGGACTAAGATCAGCATCTACATCTTCAAGAAAAGAGATGACAATAACACTTAGAAAAATGGTCATTAGTTAACTACATTAGTTAACATTAGCATTTTAATTATAAAGAGGGGAAGTGTGATTCATAGCAGTCATACAGCTTGTTTTTAACAAAGGTTGACATATGGTTAATTGCAGCATATTTAAAAGTTTGGACAGAGACAGTCTCGCAGATCTTGATAATAAGGTAATCTAATTTTTTTTGTTTTTTAGCTTCAAATGTCATTCCATTAGATAAAATATAAACCAAGTGGCACATTTATTTTAAAGGTATAAACAAAAAAGGAATTCATATTATATAAATTGTATTATTATTATTAAATTAGGCCTTATAATATTATTGTGAGAAAAGGTCTAGCATAATTTGTTAACACTTTTTGTTGATATTTTTGTATATTGCAATGTATATTCAGACTTTATTTTAGTGTCCAGAAATGTTTTCAAAACTTTTTGGGCGCACAATGTTTGTCTGCCTTTGTCTGATGGGACATTATGCCATAAACAATAGTTAGAAATACATTTGAGTATATTTCATTTAAAAGAAAAAAAGGCTTAACAGCTGAAACCAGGACATGTTATTTTTTGTCAGAACTATTAATTGTCAGAACACTGGGGCATGCCTCATGAAAACGGGACATCTGTTCACCCCATTCAATACTCAGCTTTACTTAAATTAAAATGACTAAATAAATACACAAGAATGTTTTCAGTGGGACGAGTGTTGGCATCTATATATTATTAATGAGGAGTGTGATGCGCAGATAGGAGAAAGGTCAAGATTAAGACCTTGGCGCCACCCTAGCTTCCTGCCACACAACATTCTCCTTCCTCTCCCATTCAAATCCATTCGACCATAGAGTATAAGGTATAAGGTTTCATCTCTCCAAAGCTCAGAAATTCACTCAAACACATACATGTTAAATTGGTGCCCCTGTGAGGATGTGGGTAGCTGTGGCTTTGACCTTTTCTTTGTCCCTGCATTCACTTTTTAAACACAACTATATAAAGGCATCAGTGCTCAAACCCATGCTCATTACAACATTGCAAAATGTGCCGTTCTATAACCACTCCTGCTGGAATAAGCTTACACTTCCTCTCTCTCACCCTTCCTCCTGTTTCATCTCTTCCCCCTCCTCCTCTTGATAAATGTGAAGCAGGTATCAGATCATGTCCTGTATCAGATTACACAGCGGAGGCTGTTCACTAATAGCACTCACAGATTACATTGGAGAGAGTGTTCAGCGATATTAAAATCTGATTTACAAATGAAATTGAATGTCTGGGTAATAAAATGTTATTTGGATTGACACATAAAAAGCTGTTTCAATGGAAACAATTATCAACGTGCAGATCCAAACGGAATATGTGCTCATTTCGAGGAAAAATGCACAGAATTGTAAAATGGGATATTAAAACAGATGCAATTTTCATGTTATGGACAATAACTGGCCAGTATTAAAATTCTATACTATTTTTTCTAAATTTAAATAATTTAATGTCATTTTTTAAAGATTACCATATTTTCCGGACTATAAGTCGCTCCGGAGTATAAGTCGCATCAGTCAAGAAATGCGTCATGAAGAGGAAAAAAACATATATAAGTCGCACTGGACTATAAGTCGCATTAGGGCAGAAGCAAAGCAGGAGCCGCGCGCATGCGTGCACTCGCTCGCTCCCGCTCACTGTGCATAACCGAGCAGAAGAAAGAAAGTTTGAAGTGAGTGAGAAACTTGTGAGGGACTGGCGAAAAGCAGAGGTTACTTTAACTGTAATGAAGATAACAAAGAAAGCTAATCGTGGACTGTAAGCAGAGGTGGACAGTAACTAAGCACATTTATTGAGTACTGTACTTAAGTACACTCTTTGAGTATCTGTACTTTACTGGAGTATCATTTTTTCAGGATACTTTTACTTAACTACATTTGAAAGACAATTATCGTACTTTTTACTCAACTACATTTCTATCAAGGTCGAAAGTCGTTTCTGCAGCAGCTCTGAAAGTCGGTGGATGATTTTTTCCATCTTTAAAAGTTTTTTTTGGTGTTGTTGTTTCAGACAGTCTATCAGGAATCACTCTTATAGGGTCATATACATTTCCCCAACTTTTTTTTAACACTGATCTGTTCATAGCACAGTGGAAGAAGACGGTTTTTAGGCACAAGTTTGTGCACCCATAGCCATAGTTTGAAAGTATGTTTCAGTTTAAAAAAAAAAAAAAATCAAGATTAGTTTAGTTGGCATACACTTGGTGCATGTCTTATAAAATATGTGCCTCATGTTATATGTTATATAACATGCCTCATGTTACTGAACGAAATGTCAACCCAGGACGAGCTGTAGGACTTTGCTTTGGGTGTGTTGGTGGACTTGATCTACTTCATCTGTTTCTATCATCATTTTGAATCTTATCTGGATGTAATCTTTGACAAAAACTAGATTTTTCTCATCTTTTTTCTCATTTTTTTGTATCATCAATTTGTATCATTACCTACAGTCAAGTGTTGATTTAAAAAGTTTTTTTCATTTGTATCATTACCTACAGTCAAGTGTTGATTTAAAAAGAATGCATGAAACATTTGTTGTTGTCTAAAAGCAGAGGGTCTGTTCTTTCTTTTGATATATTGCAGATTCAAGAACCAGATAACTGTTGATGTCTGACCTAGGAAAAATGGCTTCTTCACACTTTATTCAACATTTTTTATGAAATATGTATTTGATATCTTCTATACATGTAAAGTTGTGCCTGAGGTGTAAAACACATCTACACAGTCCACGTTTCAACTGTATCATTTGTCAGGACGCAATGAAACACACAGAATTATGAGGACTTGACGATTGGCCATACCAAGCTTGCACTCTTTATTCCCAGCCTATAATTCAATAAATCAACCTGTGGCAAGTATACTATTAGATTTTATTTTGTGGGTTTTAGTGAAACTGGCCTTATGGAAGGAGTTGTCATCTGCAAACAAGAAGTATATTGTTAAAATGACTAAATCTGGTCAATCGGTTTTGGATATTTCTCACTTGCTGGATGTGTATGTTTACAATGTTCACAGACGCACAGTAAGAGCACTACCATGCAGAATGTAAAGTGCTCTCTTGTTAGCATTTTGACAGGAGGATGAAAAGCTTGTGTTGCACTTTGCTATATGCGTTGTAATTGTGCTATAAGAAAAAAGAAAGAAATTCACCTGAATGTGGGACCACCTCAAAACAGCTTCTTAAAACCTTGTTGAGACCTCCAACCGTAAGACTAAGACAATGGCTATAAGAGGCCATTAAAGAAACCTGTACCAGTTAAGAAACCATTGATTAGTTTTATCTTCAGCAAAAAAACAACCCCTCCAAAAAAACATAAGTATTGGAGTATGGAAGATTGGAGCTGTGTTATGCAGTCCAACACGTCAAAATGTAACAACCATAACATTGGATTGTGTCTGATATGTTCGTAGGAGTCGACCGGAGTGTTTTAATACCAAATGCATGCGACATCACACCGTTAAGCACGGCAGGGGAAACATAATGGTTCTGGAGATGCATGTCTGCAGCCTGTATTGGATGGATCTACAATGTTGCATGTTGGCATAATAATGGTTGGTCACAATGTTGGCAGTCTGAAAATAGACCAGTATTTAGGAAGCCTGCTGAACACAATGTAGCAAAGAATGGAGGACCTATTTGGAGATTAAATGTGTATTTTCCAACATAACAATCTCAAACATAAGGCGAGTGACAAACAAAGTTGTGCGCAATGCTCAGGATTTTGATATCTTCAAGTGGCCTTCTCAGTTCCCTTACCTTATAGCCATTGAAAACCCTTGGGCAATTATAAACATGGATTGTGATAAGTCACACAGGTCTTCCAATGAAGCTGAACTTTGGAAAGTACTTAAAGGGGAATGAAAAGAAGTTAAGCATTACATATGAGTCAATACCCAGGATAATGACTGCTGTAATCAAAAACAAGGGAGAACCAACAAAATTATTACATTCTTAGTCAATGCATGCATTATGCCTTTTTTGCATAATACAATAAAACCCATATTTAATTATATGTACAACCCAATATATATCTAGCCCTATATATATATATATATATATATATATATATATATATATATATATATATATATATATATATATATATATAATATTCTGTGAAGATCTTCGCAAGTTCTCTGGGAGCAGACATTACTTGTGGTCCTGTCAATAGGGGGAAAATCTGCTTAACAGACCTCAAAAATCATAAATGGGTATCTCATATATCTCACATTCCTGCACTCAGAGATTTGTATTGATGTGAACAAGCACTTGAAATGGAATGGCTTTCCTTGTTGTGTTATCTTGTCTATTGATAGCTCCCCCAGCTTTGTTTTAGGCTTTCCCATGATTGAAGCTTTGAAAGAGGCAATTTTACTATCTGGCTTTGTGCATGACTAACTAATGAGGGAGCTAGCAGGCACATGACACTGACATGCAGTGAGTGGAAATGCATACAGAGATGCAGACAAGGAAAGGAAAACACACCCTTGAGAGCTTTAATGGCATGGCCATGTACACGAAAGCCTTTTTTTAACAGAAGACAGTATGCATGGAGAAGGAGACAGACTAGGTAAGACAGTCAATGAGAGAAGGGAATGCACATGATGGCATGATAGCAGAGAGACAGGAGAACCGACTCTTGTAATAATTGCATGTGACAGACTGGAAAGAAGGGAATATGCCATTTGCTTGGATATGTCTGAGCTGTTTTGACTTATGTAGTTCATTGTGTGTAAACATGCATGTGTTCATGAGAGCATGCATGCTTTTGCATTAGTGGTTGGCAAATTTGCATTAAAGGTCCCATTCTTCGCGTGTTTTCGAAGCTTTGGTTGTGTTTACAGTGTGCAATATAACATGAGTTCATGTTTCGCGTGTAAAAAAAACAGTATTTTTCACACAATTGACTTATCTGTACAGCGCTGTTTCCTCTGTCCTAAAAACGGTCTGATGATTTCCTTGTTCTATGAAGTCCCTCCTTCAGAAATACGTAACGAGTTCTGATTGGGCTAGCACTTCCCGTGTTGTGATTGGACAGCAGCTTAGTGCACTTTGCCCGGAAAGGTCCCGCCTCTTACCATAACGGGGAGATGCAAGCGCTGAATGCACGCTCTTCTCCACGTGGGAGAGCAACAAGACCACGCCCCCTATTTTGAGTGTTCTTGTGGGCGGATGGTTAGTCAACAAACGGTTCTAGTGACGTCATTATATCCCTGCCAAACCTGCCATTCGCTGTAGGCTTTGAAAGGGAACTTCTGTTAAATAAAATATCTCTCTTGGCATTGAACTTTGAGCGTTATAATTTTACAGGTATTATTTATGCTCTAACAGCAACATTACACACTAACTAAAGTTTAAAAGATGGAATCGTGAAGAACGGGACCTTTAACTTTTTCCCCGCCAAACACAGAATTTTCAGTTTTTTGTGAGAAAACTAGAGGTGGGCATATATTTAAAAAAAATCTAGATTAATCTACATTCATTTTGAAATGAATCTAGATTAAAATGGCTCATCTGAAAGGTCAAGGTCATTCAGAATGTGTGTGCTACCCTCTCACATACGTTACGCTAGGGGTGTGACGGTATAGATTGCTCACAGTTCGGTTTGTATCACGGTTTTACTTTCACGATTTCAGTACGGTTCTGTTTTTATTATGTTTAGGGAAAAAAGGACTACTGTCAAATAAAAATTAAGAAAATAAGAACAAATAACGTTAATATAAGCAGCAGCACAAATAAATACTTTTGAGCAAAGATACTAATAAAATAAACAATGCTTTTCAGGTTTTTCAGATAGGTCTGTAATCAAATGTAAAATAATTGCATATTTTACTATTTCTTTTACATATATTGCACTGTTAAAATTAAAGATTAATCCTTATTAAACTTACACAAGCTATTCAATCAATAGCAGTGAGAGTTGTCCTTATCTTTTGTTTGACATTGAACAGAGTAAAGGCTACTACCCCTTTAAGACCTAATGCAGGGATATGCGTCATCTTTCTCAAATGTATACAGTTCACTTAAGGCATATTCAGACTATGTCTGCTAGGATACTCATCAAGATGGTCATGTTGACTTAAAACTTAAAGAAACTTAAAGACTTAAAAGATAATTCAATATTTGCACAAATTTTGCAAATCTTCTCTCAGCTCGCGGGTTCTCACTCTCGTCTTCTGGCCCTACACCTGGGTGATAACGGCGGAATGACTGCTCATATTCGGACATACGGCAGCACTCGCATGCATTGAACAGTTTACAAAGAGAGACCGTTTTCCACACATTTTTCTTTTATCATTGCTGTTGTAATGTATCACTGAGATGCCAGCATGGGTTTCCGTCGACAGAAATATACATAAAGCATTATGTTCAAGTTATAACCCATATTAAAGATGCGTCTTCAGATGTAAGATGAACCTCGGTGCAAGTGCGTGCCGGCACCTTTTACACGACACCCCTGCTCACGTCAGACGGCACCCCGGTTTGGAATCGCTGGTATAGACCCAGTTCCCAACCCAACTTTGAGAATAGATTAACGGCGTTATTTTTTAAATCCCCTGATAAGAGTCTCACGCTAACGCAGCACATTAACGGCAATAACAGCCCACCACTAGAGAAAACGCTTCCCTGCGTCTACACTAGGGGATGCCAAATGCTAGGGGACGCTATTACGCATCTTCTGAATGACTACTGGATCTCCTGATCATAACACATGATGAAGACGCTGTAAAACAAGCGAATGCATTTAAGCAGATGCATATGTAAAAAAACATGATCATCAATATTAAACATCATATAAATCAAAACTATCTAATGTTATTGAAATAAATGTGGACCCAGGACGAGTGATAGGACTGTGCAAGCATTAGGGGTGTTATTTTCTCAGGTTTTTGGTCAAAATGTAGCCTTTTTAGTGAAAGTTACCTATATTGAGGTGGTGTTAAAAAAAGGAATGCATGAAGCTAGAATAAAACAGTTTTTTTGGTTACTTGTAAGCTGGTATCTGTCCATATCTGAGTGGCAAGTTTTCTCTGAATTCACTAACTTCACACGCATTTCAGGGAGACTTCTCAGGGAGACAGACAGGAGAACACACATCCTGTTAGTTTTCTTAAAGTACTTTTAAGAAAAAAATACTTTTTTGCAAAAAGTACAACATTTAGTTTTTATTTTGTGGGTGCATAAATAAAAGTAGGCACTTTAAGTTTTGTTGTGTCTTTGAGGCCAAAAATGTCAGAATATTTTAAGTTGTTTTAAACTGTCATGAGGAAAAATCCAGCAAAACATGCAGGTTCTTCAGGTTCAGAGGGTTAAATAAGTTGAATTGTAAAAATGAAATGATGAAAAATAACATATTTCAGAAAATGTAAGCATTTAGATTGTCTCTGTTTTGCTTTAATAGCATCTAATGCTAAACATCGTCATACTAAAATAAAATCACTCACTCACATTCTGTTCTCAGCCCTACTTAGTAGACTGATTAATGGTTTGCTTATGCCATTTAGTACGAGTGATTAATGGTTTGCTTATGCCATTTTGCAATGATGGATTGGTGCCGTAACTCAGCACCAGGTCACCAGCACCTTCTGGCAGATGTGATACACAGAAATCCTACATTACGTAAATATATAGAGCTTGCATAGTCCCTGAAATTCTAATGGTGAATTTTAGTTTGGAGGTGAATTGACCTCACCAGGGACACCTACGGGTGTGGCTGCAGGTTTTGTGTGCTATATATGTGGCTGAGTCTCTGGTTTTGTGCTGACACTGGCAACTGGGCGTTAACGTGTGTGCATGTACAGTATGTTCCTCGAGAATCATGCTGAGCTGTAAAATGGCTCCTCGGTCATGCAGTCACCCAGACCAGCATAAGAAGATTATCTGGAGAGGTGGTTTAAGAAAAGCCGCAGGAAAGAAAGATGCATGGTGGGGGGTAAAAGAGATGAGACAGGGTGGGAATAGATGAGCAAAAGCTTTTTGGTAGAGCTGCTGGCATCATTCTGCCATGTGGGAAACCCTGTCTTCCTTCTAGAAATGTGTCTCTTTCTTCACCTTATGGTGATAAGACAGAAAAGAGGTGACAATTCTCACCAATGTTAATGCAACTAAAGCAATTATAACCAAAAAATATTTGTATAATGCCAGCTATTCTGTTTCTCTTTTGTCTCTTTATCATCAGTTGTGTTAAAGATGGCATATAATATTACAGTACACAATACAAATTTTATATATATATATATATATATATATATATATATATATATATATATATATATATATATATATATATATATATATATATATATATATATATATATATATATATATATATATATATATACACACACAGTGTATAATGTGTGTTTACACTGTGTATAAATATGTATATATGCACACACACACACACACACACACACACACACACACACACACACACACACACACACACATATAAAGGCCGTATAAATGCCACAAATCACTATCTCACACATAAAAGTCACATAACTGTATTTTTCCTGTTTTTAAGGGTGTGTATTTGAATTTCAGCTGCTCTCCATTCACTTCTTACTGAAGAACTACTGTTACTGATGTTTTACTGATGCTTACTGAAAGGCATCATGGGAAATGTAGTCAGCCAAGTGCAGTCGGCCCCGCTCCAGGTCAGCACTTACACCTCCTAGTCACAAGGGGGCTCAGTCTCATTACAAATGATGGAGCAGGTCTTCAACAGTGGCTTGTAGGGGGGAGGCAAGACCTGAGGGAGATTTTCATTTTTCATGTCTGTACTTTTACTTCACTGTTTTTCAAAGTGAGGTCATCGTGATATTCTCATCTCACCCTATGCCTTTGAGTGCCCAATGACAGCAATCTGTTTTACTGATGCATTATAGTATTGTGAGTGCCGGGCCCCTCCAGCTTCAGTCTGGCCTCCAGCCCGATTGCTATTCCTCACTAGAAAACTTGCTGCCTAAAAACTCTGCTGAGAATCTGTGGTTAAGAGTCCTTATTCAAGCCCAATTATTCCTTCAGTGACTTTCTAGAGCTTCCATAAGAAGTCAACAATAGAGATGCTCATTTAGCTTGGTGTGTTCACTGTGTCGTGTTTAATAGTGACCGTAGCCCTGCTCTCCAGTTATCTCTCCTCAGAACCAGTTTCCTACTTGGCATAGATGTGTTACTGTTTCCTTGACAACTGCATTTAAATGTGTTTGAACTGACTGAACCAATGGATATGATATTGTTAATTAGTTCTCGGTTGAACTATAAAACCGTTTTTTCTTTTTCATGAGATTGAAGATTGGGAGCAGGAAGTAGAACCTTTTTTTACAGGATGTGTGAAAACATAAAGTCATATTTCTCTTAGAGGTTGCCCTTTCCATAACACCACTTGTGTGGTGATAGTGTAGTGCTATTTGTGAAGTTTTACAAATACACAAGAATTTATCTTTTTGTCTCTCCCCCCCCCCCCTACTTTCCAGTTTATAAATTAGCCAGACATGTTATTTATTTATTTATTTTTTATATAAGTCAAAGTTTTTTCCTAAAATGTTTAAGGAGACAAGATGTAGAGTTTAGATTCTCTACCCGAGCCCGAGCCCGAACCTGACCCGAACCGACCCGCGGGCCGGGTCGGGCTGAGATTTCCCTGCACTATCCTCGGGTCGGGTAGGGCCGGGCCCGTGATCAAGCGTTTGTTTTTTAATCATTAGCCTACTTTACTAGTCTAATTGGGTGGGCAGAAAGCTATGCTATAATCAGAAATGATATCTATATTTAGCAAAGTAAGAACTAATACAACAACTAAGAAACAAATGTGTAGGCTACAAAGTTGCACAAGTCAGGATTAGTGTAAAAACGCGTGTTAAACTCACAGCTCGAGCAGTGATGGAGCGCAGCATTATAAACAGAAACGCTCAGTGTCAAGAGCTGCTCGCGTGAACACTGCACTTTGCTTAATTAAATATCTTCGAATCGTTTCGTTTAAAAGTGGTCATTTCAAGCTTTCTATACGCATATTTGTCATGTCTGTGAGGCAAGTATAGCCTGCTGAGTTTCGGTTTATTTATGAGACGCGCTCCAGTTCATGAGCAATGAAAGCAATCACTCCCACGACTTCACCTCGCGATTATAGTCTGCTATTTGCTTTTTATTTATTAAATCCAGGCAATTGGCCCAAGAAACCTTTTTTAAAATTAAGATACAATCGAATAGCTTTCTACAAAACAAAACTTAATATTAAACTAAATATAACCACCAAAATCATTTCTGACCCACTCGCATCTTTTCACTCATCGTAATCAGATGAAATGTAAAAATAATATTATAATATTTAAACATAAATATGAAGGAAAAAACACATTGTTTAATGGCAACAACAAAGTCAGCTACAGATAAATGTCTGAGCTGGATTTGAGTAAACATCAGTTTATCGGTGAGCGGTTTATGAGCACGCGCCTGCGGATTATTGAGCGGAGTCAAGTCAACTTTATTTATAACCTATAGCGCTTTTACAATGATGATTGTTTCAAAGCAGCTTCAAAGTGTTAAACATGAAAATATTGCAACAAAATGTTATTCGACTGTACAGTCGCTGTGGAGAAAACTGAAAACTAAATGTAGTTTTATCATGAGCCTCACCAGTCCGCTTCGCTGCACTTTGCTCATTACAGGCTCGTTCTCGTCAAAACGCCCACATATTGAACAATGGTCGGGTTTAAATCGGTCTCGGGCTCATAATTAAAGTTAATGTGTCGGGCCGGGCCGGGCTCAGACACAACGTGCACGGGCTCGGGTAGGGTCGGTATATATATATTGTTAAAGGGTTACCCCTTATCCCTCTTGGGACAAGAGATTTATGTTTTTTATTTCTGGAAAAAAGCGTTTGATGACGCAAATATCGTTATTTTGCGTCATCGGAGGATTTTTTTTGGCCTGAGGCTAAAGACCATAGCCAATAGAGGGAGCCATTTCCACATGTTTTTAACCCGGACATGGAGGGTTCCGCACTCATAGCGCTCGGCTCGGGCAGCTGCGGGGATTCATATAAATGGAGCGGTGCGGAGCAAAGTGAGTGTTTCAACTTTTCAAATGAATTTCTTTGAAAGTCAAGCTTCCAAAGGAATGAACGGAAAACGCGCCAGACTGAACATGCACTGTGAATGAATGCCGCTGACGTGTTTACCTCAGCTCTCATGATGAATGTAATCTGACTCCTGCAGCGTTTGTGCTTTGACAGTCGCTCGGCTCACTCACATCATATTCAACAGACACGTTCAGTTTTTAATTGTAGTGTCTGTTTTCTTACTGAACTGATTTTATTCAAATGAACGCGGTGTGAAAGTGATCCAGTAATTCAGAATCGGTGGCTTTGGGAGTGGCCTCGTAGGACAGCGAATCAAGTGCATTCTGGGAGTTGTTGTCTTTCATCCCCATGAGACAAAAATAGATTTTGTCTTTTCTCAGTCTAGAAGGCACCACATTCAAAAAGAATTTTACATTTCTACTACATTACTGTCAAAGTTTAACTACAAAACTTTAATATTAATTAAGAATGCATGCACAATATGTTAGTATCAGTTATCGCTTTTGACATGTGTAAGACTTCTGGTCCCATTTCTCAGGAGGAGATTTGTCCTCACAGTTTTACACGATCAGTTGTGTGAACACGTTTTTATGATCAGTAGCTTTGATATTCTGGTGTGGCATTTATAAATGATGCCCCATAGACACATACAAATATGCAATCAGAGGTTGTTCTTTATCTGTGGTCTGAGGGCTTAACATTTCAGAGATGGATCTTTGCTGGTATAATAAAAGCATTGCTCTTTTCTGTATCTAGATCTTTACCCTTAACTCGGATCTGTCTCCACTGGAATTACCTTGGCTTTTTTTCCACTCATCTGCCTCTAAGTGCTTGTTCTTGTACCGCCTTGATTCGAGTCTTTGTGATTTCCTTTAGTCCTGCCATTAACAGCCACACACGGGACTCTCCAGTGTCAGCCTATGATTGTGTGTCCCATTGGGTGTTTTGTCTTGCATTACACTTCCTGTTCTTCTTCCTCCTCATCTAGTGTGTTCTAGCAAACCTCTGTCTCTCTTCTTCCTCTCACTAGCCAGACACTGTTCCCTGATAAGCTTAGCATGAGTCTCAACAAGAGGATATTCTATTTTTCCTTAAATATCCAAATATGTTCCTATTAATTTTAAAATGCAAACAACCACACCAACTGTGAATTCCCAGTAGCTCTATATCTTTTGGGGGAAATCTTGTGGTTTGAGACATGACGGTGAGAGGAAAAAAAGTAGAAGAGAAAAAAAAGAAAAAGTAGAAATGACAGACAGAAAGACACACACACACACACACACACACACACACACACACACACACACACACACACACACACACACACACACACACACACGACACAAATAGAGATTAAGGATTTTTTTTTTGCAGAGTGAGCTCTGCTTCAATATCTTTTCACATCTTCTCTATGCCTTGGGACATGGTTAGGTTTTTTTTTTTTTTCTCCATCTTGAAAACTTTTCTTGGTAAGGCTTTTGAGAGGACAATTTTTTCTGTCACTTTTCACAAAAAAGCCTTTGAGCTGTGTGTTGTGAGCTGAACAGTGGCTGTATGTCTAACCCAGAAACAGAAGAATATGATGCTAATCCCTTTCCCTTTATAGCAACCTCTGTTTTTGTTTGGTGACATGTTGCGTTGTTATTGGCTTATACAGCAATGCAAGTGTAATTCTTGCTACAGAACTAGTCCACAATGCTATTAATATGAGGTTTTTATGAAATAAATGTAGTGTTAATTAACTTGGCTTCTGGATTGATTAGTCTCAGACCTGTATCTCACCCTTGAATACACATAGTACTTTTTTGGACCACTTTATGTGCTTAACACCTTCTAAATGTTATAATGCGCATTTTCTTTCCCCTTTATGTCATAGTATGTAGGACTGTGGAGATTTTGACAGGATAACCGAGAGAGAGAGGGGGTGAATGGCTATAGTGCATGACCCAGGTCAGATTTTGATCAGTTATCAATCTATCGTTCCACAAACTGTTATTGTGGTGTCATTCTTTTCATCCATTTCTACTCCTAAATGTTGCATAAAAACAAAACAAACTGGTCATTTTATATGTATAAATGGAAACTGTCCTTGTTAAACAATTAAAATATTTTATTGCGATTAATCACATGATTGTCATGAGTTAGCTCGTGATTAATCACACATTTTTATCAGTTGTAATTGTATCTTAAATTAATGTTTCAAGTTTTTAATACTCTATTATTAGTGAAACTATACTCAGAGCATGAAGACTAGACATGTATCAAAGGTCATAGATTTTTTTTAAAGAACTTGTTCATGTCTCTTAAACCTAAGCTTAAAAAAATCAGAATAAGCAGTGATTTCTCTCATTTTAAGAATATAAATAAAGGGAGTTTTTACTCTGGCAGTTTAATTTAGAACAGGGCACAGTTTTTATGAACAATTGGTAATGTGAAAGCTGTCATGCGGACCTAAGAGCGCACCAGTACCACACCATAACTGGAGGGGGTCCATATTCCACCGGTAGGAATAAGTGTGGCCCCTTTAAGAGCCCCTTTCAAGATCTATTGAACTGTCTGTATTTTGTGTGCGCACAGAACTGTGATGCGAGTCACGTGAACAGTGTGAGAAACACGGACTCGGGAGCGCTCTTGTTCATAAAAGTAACCTGCGTATTAATTTTAGCCGATTGTAATGTATTTAGTTCAATAAAACACATGTACTGTAAGTGGTGATGGTGCTAATGATTTACCTCAGATATGAGTGAGAGTGAGCTTGCAGTGTATTCGCGCATCATGCTCGGACTGCAAAGAATGGTTCAGTGTTCAAACTCACGTCTTTCGACCTGGAGTCTAATAAAAGTTAAACAGAAATTATGGTTGCTTATATAGGCTATAACTGCACTTGTTTCAGAATAGTAATGTTAATAGTAACCCTTTTCTTTCCTTATTAATATTTGCTGCTAAAATTAGTGCTGTTAAAATGAATTTGCATTAACGCGTTATTAACATGTTCATTTTGACAGCCCTAGTGAAAATGCTATAATTACAGAACTAAGATGTTGCTATCTGAAGTAGAATTCTTTTTTTTTGTTTATATTTAAATATTTGTGTCATTGAATTTACTATCTTTTGATCTTTAAATTGTTATTTACTATCATTAAACCAAATATTTACGATATCACATATTGACTATATCTGTCGACCACCCTGCTCCCTAAAATATTGGCATCAGCCAAAAAAAGACAACATAGATAGATAGATAAATAGATAGATAGATAGATAGATAGATAGATAGATAGATAGATAGATAGATAGATAGATAGATAGATAGATAGATAGATAGATAGATAGATAGATAGATAGATAGATAGATAGATAGATAGATAGATAGATAGATAGATAGATAGATAGATAGATAGATGGATAATTATGGTTATTACCAGGTTATCCAATCTTTTGAGAGCTGAATAAAAAAAACAAAGAAAAATCATAAAATTACATTATCTGAAGTTAATATTTTATCTTAATTTTTTTTTTAAAACACTTTTAAAAGTGATGTTTCATTTGAAAACCTCTGGTAAGGCCAGGGGGTGTTAAGCTAAACACATATGCCTCAAATGGTAGTCACATGTCTTTTTTTTCATTGACTCATCTGTCGGACAGATGTAGAAGGGATTGATGACAATCGACCTGCAAATAATCGGTCTGAGTAGAGTAGCTCTTCCATTGGGATGTTTTGATGAAGTTTTTGATGTCCATGACAGGTGGGCTGATGTCTACCATGTTTTGAGCTCTTTCTGTCTCCGTCTCATGCCACGCTGTAAACACTCTATCAAAACTGTCTGTTTCTGTCCCTCCCATTCTCATTCCGTTGCCTCTCTGCCCTCTGAAACATCTCTATCCTGTCCCTTGCTCTATTTCCTTTTCTGTTTGCACTGTCTAGCATCTTTTTTTCTTGCTACACTCTCTCTCCTAAATATCCCTCCCTCCCCATGTCTCACTCTCAGTCTCTTTCTTTCGTTTCCATGTTGGTCTCAGTCCGGAGAGTTGTGTTGTATCACTGTCTGCTTAGCAGAGCCGGCATCGAAGACTTTAATTTATTCTCTAGCTTACTGTCATCCATCAGGGATTTACAGACAGAGGGAGAGTTGTGTTCTCTCTCTGTCTCTCTCTCTTTTTCCACCCTTCCCTTCTCTCCTCGCTGCGGGGGGCTCGCAGATCCAAACCAGGTTCTGATATGACTCTTGCGAGATGAACCTCACCTCTCCGAAGATCCAACTAAACAATGGGATCTACTTTAGCACATACATGTATCAGGTAGGTGAGGGGCTGTGACCCATCCTGCCATTGGCTGGCTGTTTAAACGTGCAAGGTACTTCTGAACGGTGCGTCAGCTGTCCAAGGTGCTTCTTGTTAGAGCCTTTGCCTACATGGGAATTCTTGTGCAGAGTCATTCTGAAAGTAAATCGCAGAAGGGAACGCAGACTAAGTGGCTGTTTGACTTGCTTACATTGCAGGTTTACGGTGCATTAATTAACTCAAAGAAGGGAAACAGGCCACTCTCAGTGGCTTATTTAAGCTTCAGTCTGTGTGTGTATGTGTGTGTGTTGCTTATTTCAAGTGTTTTGTGTGGAGGTATTTGTTATGTTTGTATTGTTTCCCAGTAAAGATACTCCTTGAACAACTTAAATTAGCTTGAGAAGTTAATAAGACTTATACTCAGAGAATATATCTCGGATTTGTTTGTTTTTCATACCAAGTTGACCAATAGTCGTTTTATGCATAAACCTGACTAAATTATTTAAAATTAGATGGAACAGGATTGGAATCCATTAGATTGGAATTTAGCTTGGAACAGACATTCCGGTAAACTCAAGATATATGCTCTTGTCTATGTTATGGACCTTTTCCTTTTTAATCTAAATATTCTTCTTTTTATTTTATCATATTGAAAGTAATAATTGAAATATATAATTCTTTATAATATATGTTTATGTATTTTTCTTTTATAAATTTTATCTAATAATATATTTTAACAAAATGTATTTTTATGAAAACTATTATTTCTATTGTATTATACTGAAAGGATGAGTGTGTGTGTGTGTGTGTGTGTGTGTGTGTGTGTGTGTGTGTGTGTGTGTGTGTGTGTGTGTGTGTGTGTGTGTGTGTGTGTGTGTGTTCATGTTTTTCTATTGGTCTTCAACCTGTACTGCGTTCCACTCCACTTTAAGACTCCACGCACTTGCCAACTTCCCTAAGCAATTCCCCTCAGGGGAATCCGTCATTGTGAAGTGCGTTCCACTTTGTGAAGTGGACAAGGGAAGTTTATATGGACAGACCCTTGCTCCCTCGATTTTGACAGACTCTACTTCATATGTACACTTCAGGCAGCTTCATATACCACAATGCAAAACGATTGTGACATCACCGGATATCACATTTAAAGGGGGGGGTGAAACACTCAGTTTCAGTCAATCTTATGTCAATCTTGAGTACCTATAGAGTACTATTATCTTTAGTTTTATTATACTTATAAAAGAAATATAGGCTGTACCGAGTCTTTCCCAAAAAAAAGGCGTATCGTGTGGGCGGAGCTAAAGATTGACGAGCGCACACAAAGCGATGACGTCCTCAAGCGTGGAGAAGAAAAGGTTACTCTAGTAAACCATGGCTATCAATCAGATTCAACTAATACAGATATGATCCAGAATCAGATCCGAAGGCTAAAATAAATTGAACAGGAGAAGCAACAACGGCAGGACGTCCGTCTCTGTGGAATGTACTGTATTTAGTGGCCTGTCAACATTTCTGGGGGTTTACTCGTGATATATGATGACATGATTTGGTTTATGAACTATTGTATGAGACTAAACCTTAGCAGTAGCAAGCAAAACAGTTTTGCACGTCAAACTAGTGTAACGTTATACATAGAACAACAATGGAGTAACGTTAGCGCATTTAAATGAAGAAGCACACTTTGTGAGAACGCTAGGTTTATGTTTGGGTGGTTTTAAAATAAACAAACTGACACCTATAGTGGTCAGCTAAACAAATGTATTTAAACACACACCATACATCGCATGCTCCATTGATAAATTAATTAATGTTATACATGATCGTGTTGTTTACTTATGTTTACTTACGCGACGGTAGCCAACAACATAGACATTTGAAGCAGTTTTACTCACCGCCTGCTTCCAAAGCAGGACCGTGAACTTTTATCGCTGGGACCGCTCCATCAATAACACACTTCTTTGGTAACATTGTTGATTTCGTGAAGTCCTGTGACAGCAGTGACCGTGGATATCCACTTTTGGGACACGACTGAAGAGTGATGTTGTGATTGTTCCCGTCATTTCTGCGTTCAAATCGGTTCAAATGCAGCGCTGCCTTCCCGGAATGCTATGCGGATGCGTTGAAGTCGTTTGACGTCATTTATAGGAATAAAGTGGAGCGCGGCGCGACAGAAGTGTTGCACGGACGAGTGGATCTGCACCTTGAGAGCAGTGTTTATGGGCGTGCATTTCCTCTCTCGCTCTAGTCACACGCGCGCACCCTTCCGGGAGAAGAGCCCGTACGGCCCATACAAGGACATTCCACTCTGTTGATGTCAAGCCGACCCATACTCGAAAAAAACTCTCTGAAACTTGTGAGAAACCGGAAGGAGTATTTTTGACACAGAAATACTCCATCAAACGTCCAACTTAGTTTTTGAAACTTTGTCTATGTTTAGGATGGGAATCCAAGTCTTTAACAGTGTAAAAAACCACCCCTTTAATTTACTCCACCACAAACAACTCTATATACATATAGAATGTTGCATTAAACAATTTCGTAAAGGAAAAGAATAAATAATAAATTAACTTCATAATGTATTCCAAGTGATCAAGGGCTTAGGGCGTTCCAGTTCAGTCCATTGCAAATGTTTCGCCAGTAGTGGGCACTCATGCAACGTAAGCAATGACGTACATCCGAGTGAACGAGACGGAGGGAAGTTCGCGAGTGAAGGGCATGATAAAAACGAACTGGAACGTGGCAATAGATACACACAGAGACTTAAACACAGATCCATCACACAAAACTTCCTGCATGTTTTAATTTTCAAAATGTAAAAAAAAAAAAAAAAAACCTCTGTTTGATTTATTAGCTTGTTTCCTCATGGGGACCTCAATTTAGGTCCCTGCGGTGACACAAGTCCCCATGAGGAAACAAGCTAATAAATCAAACAGAGTTCGTTTTTTTTTTTTTTACATTTTGAAAATTAAGTTTTGTGTAATGGGTAGGTTTAGGGGTAGAGTTAGTGTAATATTACCCAGTGGCATATACAGTTTTTACAGTATAAAAACTATTATATCTGTGGAGAGTCCCCACAAAGATAGTAAACCAAGCGTGTGTGTATGTATAAATTGTAAGTATATATTGTGCTTTACCTGGGTATTTGATGGCTTTTTTTGAAGTGCCCTTTTGAGTGTCTGTACACAATGTTCCACAGAGCTGTCACCCAACAGTGGCAGATCCACATTTAGGCCCAGTACAGTGGCATATTTCAGCGTCCAGCACGTGCGTTATCGCTAATTAAAGACTAGCTGTTGTCTTTAGTGCTGTGCTGCTAAATGATAACTGCCTCTGTATGTGTGTGGAGATTGTATGCGTTAACTAATTACAGTTGCAATACAATTTACAGTTGATCTTTTCGTTCTTGCATGTTTAACCTTCCGTAGCAACCTTTGCACTGCACTGGTGATGCATTACGTGTCTTACACAGCTGAAAACATGATACACTCTGATGAGTGTCATGACAATAATGGATGCAACTTAATTTACATAAAGACAAAGCCTAAAACTTTAACTAAAACTTGCTGGCCGAAACAATGTTCTTGGACTGATATACACACGTGCATTTGAGGGGAAAATGAATTAATTTAATTTAAATTAAATTTGTAGTTAAGAAATTTACCTAGATGGACTATAAAAACATAACTTAGAAAGTAAAAAAAACCTCTGAGATTGGGAGTGACCTTACTTGTATATTTGATTCTTAATTTTAAGTTAATAATTGATTTAAAACATGTAAATTTAAATATATATATATATATATATATATATATATATATATATATATATATATATATATATATATATATATATATATATATATATATATATTTTTTTTTTTTTTTACAAAAGCCTATAAATAGCCTATAAAAATGTCTCTGCTTTCAATTATTTACATTTGAAGGTAATTTTCATAATGCTATGGCTCTAATGGGCTAAGCCACAAATGTCATTTATGTCTAGCGATGCCCCTGGTGGTATGCTGAAACTATATTCATAATAGCTTGACAGTAATTCTCCATGCTGCATATTTCTCTACATGGAGACACAGTGTCCTGTTCCTAGATGCATTCTGAAGCAAATACCGCAGTGAACTTATTGAGCTTTTTCTGTCGCCTCTCTCCCCAATGAGAGATAGAGAGAGATTTGGAGGGACTCCAAGCCAGGTTTCTTGAGACAAAAACATTCATTTTGTTGTTTAATAATGAAGAATACACGTATGACGCTATTTCGGTTTGAGGCACTTCAGAGAACAAGAGAAGGAGCGATAGAGGAGGTGAGCTGATTTGAAAGTTGTTGGGGAGAACTATCTTTGGTTCTGTCAGGAGGTGCAGAAACTCTCTTTTGTGTTCTCCTGTGTATCAGATGATGGATATCCTCTCTATCTCACCAAAGGCACTTTTAGGCTTGTCAAAAACCGAACGTCTGTGATGCATGAAAGAATGAAACTGCAGACAACTCTGGAAGAGCTGATGTGTGATTGTGTGGATGTGATGGTTCCCTTGGTCATGTTATGTCACATCACCTAAAAGATTCACTTTCAATATTAGGGGCTCAGTTCTGCTCTTGTTATATCCTTAGCCAAAATCCTGTCAGGCTAGCTAGCCGTATATGTCCTTTAAAATGTGGTGTATTTATGTTCCTGCCAAATGCAAGTCTGTTTCCTCTCGTTTTCGGGGAGTCTGATGACTGTGCTGGACGTTACTAGAGTTCACATGAGAACGACATCTGTTCGCACCTTCACAGCATCTGCTTTCTCTTGAGGGTTTCTGACAGATATGTCTGTGTCTCTCTATCTGTTTGTGGACTCTGTTTCTCCTTCTCTGCTTTTCTCTCTCTATTTGTTTCTCTGTCTCACTGTTTAGCTTTCTTGCTACATTTTCACAGCACAGATCCGATATTTAGTAGTCAATCAACCAGTTTACATTCGATTAAGTCTTAGGTAGTGATGCACACTAATTCATGTCTGAAACCCCTCTGGACACACTGGGATGAAAACCAAAAATGATATACAATATTTTCATCATCTTATTTTTATTATTATTTGGGGTTGGTAGGAAGAGTTGTTTATGCTCACCAAGACTTAACTTATTTGGTCAAAAATACTGTTATTATTACAAATAAAAATAACTAAATAATAATTTTTGTTGTAATAAAAAATGTAATTTAATCCTGTGATGCGAAGCTAAAAATCCAGCATCATTACTCTAGCCTTTAGTGTCATGTGATCCTTCAGAAATCATTCTAATAAGCTGATTTAGTGCTCATTAAACATAATTATTATTATCAATGTTGAAAATGTGTTGCTTAATTTTTGTGTGCTTATTGTGATACAATTTTTGATAATTCTTTTTGGAATAAAACAGTGTAAATATCTTTACTGTCAC
The DNA here is from genome assembly GCF_024679245.1 of Pseudorasbora parva. NCBI lineage: Eukaryota > Metazoa > Chordata > Actinopteri > Cypriniformes > Gobionidae > Pseudorasbora > Pseudorasbora parva. The sequence goes on from NC_090193.1 coordinate 24,083,718, forward strand.
ATAGATTTGAATGGTTATAAATCAGCGCATTGATTCATGATTCGGATCGTGTTTCAAACTGCTGAAATCATGTGACATTAGGACTGAAATCAAACACAGAAGAGAAGACAATGTGAATAAAGTTGTAGTTTTTTTTTTTCGGGACCAAAATGTTTTTTTTTTTTGCTTCAAAATGCTTCAAGAGATTTTAACTAACCCACAGATGTCACATATGGACTACTTTGATGATGTTTTTCCTTTTCTGGTCCTTCTGGAAAGGGACATTATGCTGTGCATACGTTTTCAATGGAGAGACAGAAAACTCTTAACTAAATATAAAATATCTTAAACTGTGTTCTGAAGATGAACGGCGGTCTTACGGGTTTGGAACGACATTAGAGTGAGTTATTAATGACATCAATTTCATTTTTGTGTGAACTAACCCTTTAAGTATTTTAATTATGTCTCATTGTTGAGCAGTTGCCCTTATCTGTTTGAATTTCTCCATATTATTGTAAATTAAATAAGCAAAAAATATATATATTTATTGTTTATATACAGCAAGATACAAAGTATGTCAGAATCAGATGAAACTTTCAGAGTTGTTTGACTGTATATTTGGTCTCTCTTCTTGGTTTCTCTCAGTAATCTCTGCTTTAGGCTGTGGGATCAGAACCGGTCCCACTGAGCCGTGTCCCCTGTCTGTACACTTCAGTAAATGTGTATTCTGGCACTTCTTCAACTCAGCTTTTGTTGCCTTTACTCTTAAATAAATTGTGTAAGACTGAATCATACTTGTGGTCCTGTGCCAAAACACTGCCTCTTTTGACGATTTACAGAGCTGCAAATAATTCTGTATCTCTTCTTTTAATTAATAAAGAAAACTTTTTTGACTATTTTGGCAGATCTCTGGCCCTGTTTACCTGGTATTAAGATGCATTTTTGTCAATCGGATCACAAGTAGACGAGGGAGACACATACCCTATTACATGTGGTGCCTCATTTGTCTAATTTCAACCGCTTCTGTCTCGATTTCTTTAATGGGAGGGTCTATGGCTGGGTAAATGTATGTGATTTTTCAGTCCATTCGATCTAATGGACAAAATAAGTTTGCGCAATTTAACATAAGGAGAGCAGCAGCTTTTGTTTCTGCTCTGATAGCCGCAAGACCACACCAAACGTTGTGAGTGATTGTTAGACATCAGGAATGGAGAGAGAACATTGTGCTTGGTACGTTTTTTTGTCTTCAAACCAAACTTGGGTTTTCAGCTGATAAAATCCTGTCTAGATAGCGCTCGTTCAATGATGTTTAGGCATTAGGTCAGTTGCAAGCAGATGATTTTTTTGTGGCTGTTCGAACACATTTGACCACATGAGAACGTACACTACGAAAGCAATCCAGTCGAATGCAAAGTGGTCAAGCTCAAAACAGTTTTGCCCCCTTTTACACCTGAATTTGGCATTCTGCGATGAACCTCTTGCGATCTGATCATCCAAAGCGCATCTTAACATGATATAAACAGGGTTTAAACAGGGCCTTAAGGAACAACAAACAGGATTTGGATGATTTAAACATTTCCAATGCATTGACTTCATTTCCAATGTAATGCTGCTGATGTGATGACTTCTGTAGGCAAGTGACATGGAAAACAGTTATATGAAGCAAAATAAACCAGACAGGGTGATCAGGTACTCAAAAATAATGAATGAATAAACCTTCAGTGGAAAGTTTTAAAGCCTTTTCCACTAAAAATATTTTTTTCAAGAAGCTTGTTCAAATCTAGACAATTAGTCAATCTTCCGTTCTTTTTCCAATACATGGACTGAGCGAGATCCCCCCCCCCCCCCCAATGCAATTAATCAATCTCTCTAATAACTGCATTAATCTGCATCTCACATGGAGCACTGTAATCGGTTTAAAAGTCCAATCCGAATAAAAATGCTCCATATAAACACCTCAATCGGAATAAAAATGCCCAGACCGAATTAAATTGTAATTGGTTTGAGAGGGGTGGGATAAACCTTTTCATGAACTGATCAAACGAACAATTTAACCATGTAAACGACTTGACCCGATTACTTTTCAGTGTGCGTCCTTATATGACGTGGTACAGCGCACGCCATGCTCACACTATAATGTTGAGAGGAAAGTTAATTTTTCTGAGGGGTAAACTTTTTATTTCGTTAGAAGTTATGAAGATAATGTTGGCATAATGCACAGACATAGTGTCATCCTCTACGGCCTCTCATCTTGACAGCGTTTGTCCCAGGCACTTTTTACTTCAACTGCGCCTGACAGAAGAATTGATTTTTTTCTGAGATGATTACACTTTAAAATAAAAAAAATAGCTTTCATAAAACCATATAAGTCCTGGTGGCCGTTGAGAGTTGCTATGGCATCTGCAAACACATTCCAGCTGCTGGAGAGGAGAGTCGACATTTCTGATGCGGCAGACAAACTGCTCTGTGATGATTGCGATTGAAAGTCAGCACACGTAAACCCCAGATCGTCTTAGATAACGTCTAATGTAAACAGTCCACTAAATCTTTTAATCAGAATTATTTTAATTGGAATGACAAAAACGTGTGCATGTAAATGTGGCTACTGGCTCAAGCCTTTAGTTATTAGCTCTCAAATGAGGTTTAGGAATTAGCAATGGAGGCTTGGGATGAGATGTATCGTCAATTATTCCTTTTATTTTTAACTGGCTAACCAATTATTCCTAACCGGCTACACTGTAAAAAAGTGACAGAAAATTGCCGGTACTTTTCCATTAGGTTTAAGGACTTGCATTATTCAAAATCAGGTAAAACATCGGTGAAAAGATCAGTACAGAAAATGACTTCATATTAACGCTGTACATATGACACACTATCGCACTATATCGCAGCTGCGTAAGAAAATGTGTTGCCTGGGACAACAGTGATCGCAGCGATGCAGCAAATGACCAATCAGAATCAAGTATTCCAGAGAGTCCTGTTATATTAGATTTCTTAAAACTGTGTCTCTTTAAATAAGCCCAGTTGTACATGATAGGGAGTAGTGTAGTAATGGCAAAGGCAGGTCTCTGTGCCTAACACGCACAAAGTTCCTGGGAGGCATTGCATTCTGCCGCATTGGCAGGGGTGATGACAGCGAATGTGTTCGAACCATCGTTACCATGGTACTGATATCACACCTCAGAGGGAAGTGGAGGTGCTGAAAACGCTAATCTGTATTTATGTATGCATCTTGTATTCTGATCAGCTGAATCTCTTTAGTATGTATTGAATTTGATCAGTAGTGTTATGGAGCAATATCTAATCCTAGATTAACACCAGGATTCTCTGTGTTATCTGAGTCTTCATCCATAAATCTGCTTTCAGATGTGAGACGTGTTCTTCAGAAGTGTATTATTAATTGGTGTAAGAAGTGTTTACTGTGATCTTATGTTTATTATCATCAAATTATGTATTTTATTAAATTTCTGCAGCTGCCACTCTTTAAAAGCAATAAGCCACTCGAGACAATGCATTGTAGAGATTTTATCGCATTTTTGCTTCATGTCACGCCAGTGTACCCATGGTAAAATCACTGTAACACTTGACCTTGAGTGACTTGATTGATTGATTTATTCTGTCCTTCAGTAAGATCTTGTTGTTTTATACAGCATCACTTTGATTTTATTCCATATTGTCACCCAGGGGACTCCCTGTTGCCTGTGATTTATCACTTTTCTGTGATCCTGACCTGGAATAACATTAGCCCACATTTGACCAAAGAGGGAGTAAAGTGATATTTTCCATACATATTTTACATGTTTTAATTGAACTACTGCAGTGATGAGTGATTAGTATAATTTTCACTTTGGTTCGTCAGTGAAACCATCTGTGCTGCTCGCAGTTGATGGAGCGTTAACTGGCCTTTACTCTCACTGTTTCTATTCACATTTCATATTTGCGCTGTCATAACTGAGCTGGCATGAGTTTACTTTCCATGCGTCATGTCAGAGACTGATGACTAGAAACTAGTCATTTTTGCAATTTAGTTTGAGAATAAGTTGCTTGACCAATCAGAATGCTTTAGGGTTAACTCATTAAATGCCCCTTGCCTCTGCTTCACCTGTTCCGGTGCCTAAAGGCATCCTGTCAGCATTTGGGCCACTGCTGTCCCTCACGTGCCTGTCTCTGCTCTCTGCCTGACTGATTCCAACCCTGGAGCGCATGGTCGTAATCTGTCCTGATCCCACAGGAGATGCCGTGTTCTAGAGGAATCAATCCATTAGCAGCCAATTGAGCACCGTGTTCTGCATACTTTCCAACAATTCCCTCTTTGCATTTGACCAAGGGGAAGATGAGCCAAAAAGAGCAGCTGTGGTATGAAATAAACCAACATCAGTCCTAATAACCCACCAACACCAAGCCAAGAAATTCAGTCTGTTCTCTGAAATGTCCTCTGGAGATGGCCTGTCAGGATGTGTATATGTATAAAGTGATGTGCAAAATACAGCTCTGGAAAAAATTAAGAGACCACTCCAAGTTCAGAAATCAATGTTATCTTAATTTTTTCAGAGCTTACAATCAAAAATGTAAAAAAAGTAAGTAAAATGTAATATTGATTCATTAATTTCATGATTGAAATTAATGCTATTAATGCTGCAAATGGCAAGTATGGTGATGTTTCAGTAGTGCCCTTAGGTGTTTTAGCAAAATTGTGTTTTTGTTGTAAATTTGATTTATTTCTGTGAATCAGTTCAGTGAGTTGATTCGTTTTATTAAGGCAATTTCCCTATTCAAGCACACTTGAATGCTGACAAGGTCTAAATGGAAAGAAAGGTTTCTGCCCTACTACAGTAAGATTTATCATATTTAATTTGCGTACCAACATGTAAACAAGCGAATGAAAGCAGACGCCCACTAAGGAAAATTAAGATGAAATAGATGACTAGTATGAACTGACCGTCTGCACATTGTGCCAGACAGCCATCTCACAGATAGCTTGAGGTGATTAATTAAAGCTAATAGCTTTTTTCCCTAGATTTCTTCCATCCCATCTCAAGACATATGTTCACTAATTCAATTACTGTTAGATGTTGGATTTTTTTTTTTATGAAAATGTTGATTTTTAAGTTGTCACATCTTATTTGCTAGCTAAGAAAAAAGTTCCCTCAATATTTTTTGTTCATAAGTATTGTCAATGAGAATAAAGAAAAATGCAAGTTGAAGAAGCGTTTATTTTGAACTTGACAGTTCAGTATGGAAAACATCGTAAATGGCAGCTTCAGCTTAAGTTCTGCCAGGAAGACTTAATCACTTCGTCACTATTCATTTCATCTCTATCCAATCACGTCTTCATATTTTCTGTATAAAGGTCGTACTTACACATGCTTAAGTTCGCAGATGCCGATGCGACAACAACCTCCACCTTCCCCACCACCACCAGGATGGTTCCGTCCATACCTCTAAAGGGGGGTCTGCTGCGCCCCTGCCTTCATCTTCAGGCAGGGATATGCTGATCCGCTACCCTCGGATTACAAACTATGGACGGGGCCTATGCCAAAACTTTATTATGCTTGCTGGGCTGTTAATAAATGTATGCTTCATTCATCATTCTATCTCCGAGTCTTTCTGGTAGAACTATTTAACTTTTTGGCAGATTGGTGGCTAATTCGCTTCATCTTAATTAGTGGCTAATTCATACTATCTACTGATAATTCATACCATCTGATTACAATTATTAGATGTAGAGATGGCGAGAACTGAGGGGTTTGAAATGTTGTTAAGGTGATGATGAGAAGTTGCTGTCTTTGTTACTTAACATTTTTGTGCCTTTAACGGGCCATATCGCATATCCCTATGCTAACATTTATTTAGTGTAATTATTTTATTGGAGAATGTAACTAATGCCATACAAAAACCCAATGGACACATTTGTCTTTGTCTTTTATTTATCAGCAATCATCTGGTAATATGCACACATCTGATGTGGATTGTTTGGTTAATTCATTTCCATGTAAAAAACAACAAAAAAAAAAGACGAAAAAAGTTACTTATAATGAGCTGCATTTTGCTAGTGATTTAGCTTTTTGTTGTGCATGTAAAAACGCTCATTGAGCAGGAAGGCTTGAGCGGTTTCAGTCAACAACAGATGAACAGATGTTTGTTGATAGTTGTGTGGACTTTCTTCTCAAGCTTTGAATGTCAATGTGTTTCTTTATTCAGAACCCATTTCATGTATAAGACATTGAACATTGTTATGGATTTGGGTAGACTAAGAGAAATCGGCTTACTGTAAGCTTGTCTGGTGGAGGTGGGGAAAAAGTTTAAAGCTGTTTGTGGCAGGTCCGCATGAGCGTCTGTGGAGCATTTATGAAAAACTTAAGTACTACATTTTGATATTACATTTTGTGTTTCAAGCCTTTATCATTTTGTACTAATGCAAGAAGTTCATTAGAAGCTCAGTGAACTTTGTAATTTGAGACTGTGAATATAAAAATGGTTAATTTACTGTAGAAGTCCATTTATCTGGGGATGGGGATGGATAAAAGATTTACATTTTGAGTAAAATATTTTATTTTTTACAGTCATATAAGTTAATAAGCATGAATCACTTAACTACTAACCCTAACCATGTCAGGTGTGAAATCAACAATACTCTTAAATTTGTTGTATTCTATGGAAACATTTGTGGCCTCCATAGTGTGTGTGTGTGTGTGTGTGTGTTGTCTATTGGTGCTTGTAGTTCTGCAGACTGCGGTATGACTTAATCCTGTGCTCAGAAACGCTGCTGTTTTTGGCAATATTCCTTCCATTCCTTAATCCCAAGGCTTTTACCAACCAAACACAGAGAAATCCCTGGAGCTGCTCACCTGCCGAAAACCGCCTCACAAGGTCACACTGCTGGCTGACACATTGTGCATTTTTTTTCTTTTATCAGTACAGCAGTTTTGACATTTTAGAAACCCCTTGGTGAGTTTAGCTGCCATGCAAAACATTGTCTTCATTTGAAAGAATATTTTTGCCAAAGAAAATTGAGGATGGTGGTTTATAGCCATCAAAACTAACAAAAAATAACAGAAAAACTTAAGTTAAGCTGGTATCCAGTATTTTAAGAGTTATTAGGCAGTGTTCTCATTAGACAAACACACACACTCTTTCAAAACAGCACTCACACCTCACACACTATATTGCCAAAAGTTTTGGGACAACTGCCTTTAATGACATCCCATTCTTAATCCCTCTAATATGGATTTGGCCCACCCTTTGCAGCTATAACAGCTTCAACTCTTCTGGGAAGGCTTTCCACAAGGTTTAGGAGTGTGTTTATGGATTTTTTTTACCATTCTTCTAGAAGCGCATTTGTGAGGTCAGGCACTGATGTTGGACAAAAAGACCTGGCTCACAGTCTCCGCTCTAATTTCTCTCAAAGGTGTTTGGGTTGAGTTCAGAAGGTCAGGCCAGTCAAGTTCCTCCACACCATACTCACTCATCAATGTTTTTATTTACCTTGCACTGGTGTGTAGTTATGTTGGAACAGGAAGGGGCCATCCCCAAACTGTTACCATAAAGTTGTGAGCATGAAATTGATCAAAATGTCTTGGTATGCTAAAGCATTAAAGGGGTACTTCAGCGCTGGGAAGATGAATCTGTATTTAAACTGGGTCATCAATGCAGTAGAAATGTGAAATTATTTTTGAATTTGGTGTCTTCTAGACTGAGAAAAGACAGAAAATGTATTTTTGTCCCATGGGGATGAAAGACTACAATTCCCAGAATGCTTCGCTGCCCTGTGAGGCCATTCCCAACACCACCAACTTCATTACTGTGACTGAGTTAGAAGACACTACAATTAAAAACTGAACGTGTCTGTTCAATATAATGAGTGAGTCACCGCGCGAGTGTCACAGCACTGAGCACTAACTGCAGGAGTGATGAGAGCTAAGGTAATCACGACTACATTCGCGGCATACATTCACACAGGAGTTCAGTCTGGCACGCGTTTCAGTTCATGCCTTTGCAAGCTTAACTTTCATAGAAAGGAATTTGAGATGTTAAAAGACTTACATTGCTCACCATAGCTCCGTTTAAATGATCCTGTCTGCAAGCTGAGCTCTCCCTGCCAGCTGAGTGTAATCTCCCATCCCCCATGCGCAGATTCAAAAAATGCGGAAATAGCTCCCTCTGCTGGCTGTAGTCTTTAGCCTCTGGGCAAACATTCCTCCTATGATGCAAAAATCGTCATTTTGCATCATAGGAGGAATTTTTCCAGAAATAAAATGCATAAATCTCTCGTCTCAGGGAGATATGAGGGGGGAAAGCACAATAATTTGAATATTCTCCAGGGTTTCTACTGATACAAAGCCATATGCTAATCGCTGAAGTAACCCTTTAAGACTTCCTTTCACTGGAACTAAGGGGCCAAGCCCAATCCCTGAAAAACAACACACACCATAATCCCACCTCCACAAAACTTAACACTTGGAACAATGCAGTCAGGCAAGTAGTCTCCACTGCTCTAGAGTCCCGTGGTGGCATGCTTTACACCACTGCATCCAACGCTTTGCATTGCACTTGGTGATATAAGGCTTGGATGCAGCTGCTCGGCCAATGAAAACCATTCCATGAAGCTTTCTACACACTGTTCTTGAGCTAATCTGAAGGCACAAGTTTGGAGGTCTGTACCTATTGACTGAAATTTGGCGACTTCTGCGCACTGTGCACCTCAGCATGTGCTGACCCTGCTGTGTGATTTTACATGGCCTACCACTTCGTGGCTGAGTTGCTGTTGTTCCCAATTGCGTTTACTCTTTTCTAATACCACTAACAGTTGACTGTGGAATATTTAGTAGTGAGGAAATTTCATAAATGGACTTGCACAGGCGGTAACCTATCACGGTACCATGCTTGAATTCACTGAGCCCCTGAGAGCGACCCATTTTTTTTTACAAATGTTTGTATGTTATCACCTCATAACACATAACTATGAATTCATCTTTTTACGTGATAGATGTCCATAGAAGACTTGTAATTAGCAGTGTTCCTTTCCTGTGGTGCCAGTTTTTTCTTTCTTTCTAGGAAAATAGTAATTATGCCAGCCTTATAATTTCCTCTGTTGATAAAGCAAAGTTAACTGTGGTACCTATGTTGAAGCATAAATGAAGAAAGTGTTCCCAAAGGCTCAGCCTATGAATTATTTCTCAGTCAGACTGATTTGCTTTTCATATAGTATTCACCTGAAGAGTTTCAGTAGTTCTGTGCTTAAGAATGGGATATAGTTGTCACAGCTGTTTGCAAATGTTTAAGTGAAGTGTATGAATGTCATTTTGGCTCCATATACAGTATATGCACAATGTACAGTATATTGGCATCATATCAGCCCATATTGGGTATTTTATTATGCAGGCTCATTTCCCCTATTTTTAGGGGAAAATCTCTAAGCTCTCAATAACATTATTAAATGTAATCCTTAGCAAATTTATAAATTAATATGCATCTTTTTCAAACTTTAACTGTGGCTACTTAAATTCACACGTAGCATTTAAAACTATTTATTTAAATTTGAGACAAAATGCAGATTTTTTTTATATTGGCCCTTTTTTGGTATTTGATATTATCACATCCCTTATTTATACAGTGTGAACATTTCTGGAGAATCGAAGTGTTTATGACCATATATCTATGTAATACTTTGTTACCACATTTGAAGGAACCCTATACCAAATGCTAAATCTGGGTTCATAAGTGTTTGAAATATTATTTTTGTAAAGACTAATTTATTGTATTAATGGTTGTTGGGTTGACTTCTTTTAAGCAGAACCACAAGCTCTAGATGAGAAAGTAAGTCATCTACTAACTGGGGGGATTTTAGCTTTTCACGCTCACAAGTCACAATACAAATATAATCCAGGACTTCAAATGCAAAATCCCAGCACAGAAAATCCTCTTGTGTTACTTCTATAGTTGGTAGACACAATTTAACTTTGACTTCAGCACTGAAACAGCAATCTGATGACAAATATTTGCTACAATATGTTTTTTTGTTTCATTTTTTGTTTCATCCATGCCCTGCTATATCCGATAAATGCTTGGGTTTTTCAAAGGCTGGTGCAGTGATAGGAGGAGGCGGGAAAATCCAACATCTGTTTATCGATTTGAACTTGCTTCCTGCCTATTCCTCAACTCCTGTGAAAAAAAAAAATCAAATGAACGCACTGACCCATTTTCCTTTTCCTCATCCCCCTCCCGGTCTTTTCTGCCCCTATATTTCAGTCAAGCACCATTATTCAAAAAGCAGAAAAACAGCACACTAACACAATGTGTGGCCTCGATAGTTTTCAATTAGTATTCATAATCATAACTGACCCAATAGCCTCATAAACTCATTTGCTGCTTCCGAAATCACTTGAAATATCTATATAGGTTTAAAAATTACTTCACAATCACTAAAAAGTATGTTCTGTAATCTATGTAGTATGAATGTGTGTATTATGAATGAAATTCGGACATGCTACATTCACTATGTTCTCATTGTCATGTGACATACAGCGTCAGTTGCGTCACTTCACTTCCATTCACAAATCCCCTCTTATGGCCTAATGGTGTCCATTTAATGCACACTTTAGAATCTCGCCGGAAGAAGTAGGTCATCCAGGTACTTTTCATCTACTGTTTTATGAACACTATAAATTCAGACATACTGATCGGCTCACATAATGTCATTTGGCTACCTTATAGTATGGAAGTAGGCATATTTGGATGCAGCAATTGTCAGTATGGTCATGTCTTCATTAGCAGGAATCAAGAGTCATAAGGACAGCCTCTTCCATATGGTAAAATAAAGGGATAGTATACCCAAAATGAAAACCGTTTCAAATTTGTCCATTCTCATGTTGTTCAAAAACCTATATGATTTTCTATATTCCATGGAGCACAAAAAAAGGTATTTTAATAAATGTTTAAATCGTTTTTGCCCAGATAATGAAAGTCAATGTCCAAATCAACAGCAGCATTTAATGTCACTGAATGCACAAAAATAAAAATAAAAAATAATAATACAATATTTAATGTTCCACAGAAGAAAGAAAGACATACAGGTTTGTAAACAGAGTTGGAATTTTCATTTTTGTTTGAACTATCCTTTAAGGATGCTTTTATGATGACATGAGTGGTGCATTTTTAATTTAAGACATTAGATTCAAACCCATCCACATGCACGCTAGGATTGTTATTGCTCCGCCATAGCAAAAGAACTTCATATCCCCTTGTTGCCGCTCAGCAAGGATGACAGTTCTCCTGTCCATTTCACCATCTGTGAAAAATCCATGTGACCCTTTTTTCAGCCCCCTAGTATTTTGTGCACTTGAATTAAAGAGCGTATGAATGCATGCATGCCGAAACAGGAGGGGGTGTTGACATGCTTCAACAGTGCCCTGAAAGTTTCCCAAAAGACTACAAGGAACAGCTGGGTTAACTGGGACTAGTGCCAGAGGCCCGGTCAGGGCACTTCATAGAACAGAGCAATTGAGCCACGCAAGAGTGCAGCCTGGATGCCAGCGGGACAGAGGCAGAGAGCCCAAATCAGAATGTTGCTGCTTTTATGTTGCTAGAGAAATACATAGTGTTAATGTTGGTGAAATGTAATGCATATTGTGACTGATGTCCTTTTAATGATCATCTAATCATCCAGATAAGAGATTTTTGTTGATTTTAATAGTAGTTATATTAACTGTTTTAAAGTGTACTTACCATAAAACACAAGATTTATCTTGCCCTTTTGAAATAAAATAATTTGATTTACTAGGTAGGCCAACGATAAAGTTGCATTCACAGGGAATTAGTGTGAAAATCTTTAACCTATTCCAATATCTCTATGGGGATTTTTTTGTTGTTGTTGTTGCTCTCATGCAAATTTTCCAATCATGCAGTTTCCTATTAAAATGAAATTAATTAAAAAATGTTTTTGGGCCTCAGCATTTCACAGTGTAACTGTAAATGTGTCTGCACATTAAGTTTCACTATACATAATTGGTTATGGTTATGTTGTCATGACCATGAGTGCATTTATATTTGAGAGCCCACATTTACACATCAGTACCTTTTTAGCACATTTACAAACTCATTGATGAACAGACAGTAGAGCCATCACTAACGGGTGAGGTCATGTTGAGATGAGGAAGGGTTGTTGTAGTAGAGCACATTTGGGAGTCTGCTCAAGCTGTCGCATCCTTCTTTTAAAAAGAAAACAGCGGGACTTCCCATCACTACTGCTAACACAAGCTCTTGAAGCTCCACCCTCTTCTTGAAAGGGGGTCAGGAGCAGCAGCTCATTTGCATTTAAAGGGAAACACTATAATTGTGCGTTTTTGCTTACCCTCTAAAAGTGACCATTTTAACATACTATAACAAATTATCTGTGGGGTATTTTGCTCTAAAACACACTCTGGGGACATCAGAAACGTATTTTATATCTTGTAAAAAGGGGCATTATAGTAGCAAAAACAAAACCCTTGCATCTAAAGCTATAATAGAAAAAACCCTTTACTATTATATTGTTCATCTTGCAAGTGTTCATTATACTTGTTTTATTTGTTGCAAAGTAACTGCAAGTTCACCACAAATAAACCGTTGTTACAAGGATATTTTTGGTACATTACCAACTGTGATTAACATTTCTAAATGGAATTGTAAAGTATAAAATGAAAATAAATAAGAAATTGTCTCTTAAAATGTGACTAACCAGTGATATCCATCTGTGTGGTCCTGTGTTTAAAATGTGTGGCCCTGGTAAACAAAAGACCAGTAATTGTGGAAACAGGATTTGAAGCTTCACTAACTCTGGCGCTCTATGAGCTATGACCATTGATTCTCATTGATAGATCAGTAAATAACATACAGAATGAAATGTGACTATTTGAAAGAGTTAGTATCATTTCTTGAGCAGGTCAGTATAGCCCTGTAAGAATAGTTGTGAATAAAAAAATAAAAATAAAAGTCAAACCACAGCATTGCGTATATGTTTGGTGTAACAGTAGCATATTAGAGTGAATTATTTATATGAAATGAAATAATTAATCTCCCTCTTTCTCTTTCCTTCCTGACAGGAGTTTGCTACCCTGACTAAGGAGCTGAATTTGTGTCGAGAGCAGCTGCTAGAAAAAGAGGAGGAGATATCTGAGCTTAAAGCAGAGAGGAATAACACCAGGGTGAGCGTGTGTGTGTGTGTGTGTGTGTGTGTGTGTGTGTGTGTGTGTGTGTGTGTGTGTGTGTGTGTGTGTGTGTGTGTGTGTGTGTGTGTGTGTGTGTGTGTGTGTGTGTGTGTGTGTGTGTGTGTGTGTGTGTGTGTGTGTGTGTGTGTGTGTGTGTGTGTTCCAGTATTTTGTTTTAGCTTTAGCTCATTTTAGATTTTATATATATATATATATATATATATATATATATATATATATATATATATATATATAATCTAATCATCAAATAATGCTGAAAAAACTGTATTATGAATTCTAAAAGTTTTCAACATAAATGTTTCATAAGCTCCAAATCAGCATCCAGCATCAGCCGCCTTTATCTTTATTGCAAGGACAATGCTGCTAAATTGTGTGAATGGAGAGGATGTTCACACAGTTGAAATGATGCGGGTGACAAATGGAATTGACCATATCTCTATTGTCAGATTCATGCATTGTCATGAACAATGTAAAAGATGCCCAGTCACTTGTAGACTTTGTTAGCCTTTAGGCAACACTTGTTTCGCTTTAGGGCAATTTTTGATTTGTATGGTATGCAAACACCATCTAATGTCGCATGGCCGGCTAAATTCACTTATGACATGCTTTTCCAATGCAAAGTTTAATGTATAAAATTACATGAAGATATGTGATACAGGACTTTTTCGATGGATGTGCTTGTGTGTTTCTTCATCTTTATGTTGTTCTATAGCTTCTTTTGGAGCACTTGGAGTGTCTGGTGTCTCGTCACGAGCGTTCGCTGAGGATGACTGTGGTGAAGAGGCAGGCTCCTCCACCATCTGGGGTGTCCAGTGAGGTAGAGGTGCTCAAGGCTTTGAAATCCCTCTTTGAGCATCATAAGGCCCTGGATGAAAAAGTGAGACTTTTTAAGTTTATATTGTCTTATAACATTCCAAAAATGTTTTAAATTTTCAACTTTCTTTTGTGTGTAATGTTGCTGTTTGGGCATTAAAAAGGTCTACAAAGCACAATATCCACCAAAAGGGGGTTATTTTCTATATCAGTAGGCTTTTTTTTGCTTCGGAACTCCCTGAAATGCTTTGATTAGAGTCTTAAGTTTTCTTCCAGGAACGTTCCACACTACGTTTCACACTATCCCTCATTTAAATAATTCCCGCTGAAGGCATATGCCACATAAAGGTGCTTGATTGATTTGCAATAGTAGTAGTGTTTAATAAAAAATATGGATAATATCGATATTTCAGTATGTATTTTACATCTGACTATTTAATATCTGTAATATTTCTACCTGAATATTGCTGTTATACCCACCTGAAAAACTTAAAGCCATGTTTATTTTATTTTTTCTCTTTATTATATTATATTTATTTGTGCTATCATTTGCAATTTGTTTATTTGTTCTTATTTTATTACTGACTGTTAATGTCTTCTTTTTTTGTTAACTTAGTTCAGTTTCAAATTAAGCCTCCTCTCCCTGTTCTGTGTATAAGCTTTTGCTGCAGTTTATTTTCATAAAACTGAGATAATATAAAAAAATATCTATATGTATATGGCAGTGTGTCAGACACAGACGAGGACACAGATGGATTAGTGCAAGTGCAAAGTTTATTATCAGAGGTAACAGACACAGGTGATACTTAGTAGGGTGGTGACACTCAGACGAAGGACGATGGTGGTGAAGACGAGGACGATGAAGACGAAGATGGATACAAGTGATGGCTTCTAGGAAGGACAGGTAGTCGATGGTGGGATCGGTGCAAGACTAGACAATGGGAGTGAAGGTGCCCAGGTGATCAGAATGATGGTGATGGGAAACGAGTGGGCGTGGCAGTGACTGATGAATGTGAGGGCTTGATAGTACCCCCTCCTCCACGGGCGGCTCCTGACGGCTGGGGCGGGCGCGACAGGGTCTCCCAGAGGAGCGGGTCGGTCAGGGTGGTCTTGGTGAAACAAAGAGAGAATATTAGGGTCCAGCACATCGTTCCTGGAGATCCAGCTCCACTTCTCAGGACCGTAGTCCTCCCAAACCACCAGGTATTCCATCCGGGAACCCCGTCGCCGCGAGTCGAGGATGGCTCTCACCCGGTAGACTGATGGGTCCTCGTCGATGATAGGAGGAGGAGGTGGTTGGCGGTGGTTGGTAGCCGAGGACACATTGGAACGGGGTGAGCCCTGTGGTGGACTGCTGGAGTGAATTCTGTGCATATTCGGCCCAGGGAAGATACTGGCTCCAGCTCTCCTGATTCTGGTGGCAGTATACCCTCAGGAATCTCCCGATCTCCTGGATCTTCCGTTCAGTCTGGCCATTGGTCTGAGGATTTTAACCTGATGAGAGGCTGACGGATACCCCTAGGAGACGGAAGAAGGCGGTCCACACTCTAGAGATGAATTGGGATCCTCGGTTGGAAACAATGTCTTCCGGAAGCCCAAAATGTGCCTCCACGGTTTCTAACACGGTAGGTAAACCTTTGAAGGGGATGAGTTTGCAGGATTTCGAAAATCGGTCGACAACGACTAGGATACAGGTCAAACCTTGGGATGATGGCAGGTCGGTCATGAATTCAATCCCCAGATGGCTCCAGGGACGCAGTCTCCTAGGGGTGTTGGCAATGGCGCACTGAACATCCCTTGACGAATCGGGAGACGTCCCGAGGCATGGCGGGCCACCAGTAATTGTGGCGAAGGAGCGAGAGGGTCCCTCTCCTGCCTGGGTTTCCAGAGCCCAGTGAAGAATGAGCCAAGTCCAGAAGGGGCAGGCGATGGCACAGAGGGACATAGAGGCGCCCTTCTGGACCTCCCGGCGGAGCAGGCTGTTGGGCGTTCTCCTGTTGGATCTGTTTGTGGAGGGCCCACTGGATCGGGCTGACAACCATGGCTGGAGGGAGGATGGATTCAAGGTGCTCTAGCTCAGGGTCGGCTTGGTGTAGACGAGAGAGGGCATCCGCCCGGTTGTTCTGGTTCGCTGGACGGCACGTCACCATGAAATTGAATCTGGTAAAGAAGAGGGCCCAGCGGGCCTAACGATGATTCAGCCGTTTGGCATCACGAAGGTATTCAAGGCTACGAAGGTCGGTGATGACTTCAAATGGATGTTCTGCTCCCTCCAGCCAGTGTCTCCATTCCTCCAGGGCGAGCTTGATCGCCAGGAGCTCCTGGATGCCGATGTCATAGAAACTAAAATGATTTACCCAAGAAACTGGACAGTGGAGACGTGGAACTCGCACTTCTCAAGCTTGAGATAAAGGTGATGGTCTCGGAGTTTTTGCAGGACTTGACAGACATGCTCCTCATATTCCCTCATGTCACTAGAATAGATGAGGATATCGTCGATATAGACGATGACAAACTTGTTTAAGAATTCACGGAACACCTCATTCATGTAATTTTGGACGACTGAGGGTGAGTTGGACAGCCCATACGGCATCACCCGATATTCATAGGGACCTGAGGGAGTGATGAAGGCTGTCTTCCACTCGTCTCCCTTGCGAATGCGAATGAGGTTGTAGGCACTTCTGAGATCTGTTCTAGGGCAGATGGGACCAGAGGAAGAGGATAACTAAATTTGACAGTCTGAGAATTAAGGTGACGGTAGTCGATACACGGGTGCAAGCCTCCATCCTTCTTGGCCACAAAGAAAAAGCTTGAAGCGGCAGGGGATGTCGATGGATGGATGAACCCTTGTTGTTGCAATTCGTGCACGTACTCCTCCATGGCCTTCTGTTCCGGGATGGACAGAGGATTGACGCGGCCCTTAGGCAGAGTAGCCCCAGGCAGGAGGTCGATGGCGCAGTCCTATAGCCGATGGGGTGGTAGTTTGGTAGCCAATCGCTTACTGAAGACATCCTGGAACACCCGGTAAGCTGGGGGAATGGCAACGTTGACTTGAGTTTCGGGACTCTACTGAGGTGGACTGGACAGGTAATGATGAAGAAATTGACGATGATGGACCTTTTCGGCGAAGACGATGAATACAACGATCAAAACAATTCTCACCCCATTGCAGGATCTCTCTGGTGGACCAGTGGATATGCGGCTGGTGTAATATAAGCTAGGGGAATCCCAGGATGATGTCAGCGGTTGACTCCTCCAGCACAATGAACGTGATGGTTTCCTCATGCAGATGACCAACGCGTAGTGTAAGTGTGGGGAAGAAAGGGTGGACACGACCTCGGCCCAGCAGTTTTCCCTGAATGGTGGTGATTCTGAGGTCGATGGGACAACGTTGACGTTGGGCGGTTAGCTTTTAGAGGGTTTGCTGACTGATGAAGTTTCCCGCCGACCCGGAGTCGATGAGGGCTTGTGCTGCAACAGATGAGTGAGAATTACAAACGAATACTGCCGTCTTGGTAAGGTTTGCCGTTAAAGGAGGTAATTGGATGGTACTCACCTGATTTATTCCATCCGCTCATACAGGCCAGCGTGTAGAAGCGCAATGCATAGTAACTTGTTGTCTCTTGTTTGCTTTGGCGAATAGAAAACAGTTGATCATGGACAGATAATTCGGAGGTTGTTGACCAAATACCTCTTTTAAATGAGTGCAGAAGGCGGTGGTTGAGCCGATGACAGGGGTATTTGCTTCCCATAGCGACTGTGCCCACTGTAGGGCTCGGCCTGAGAGCAAGGAGATGATAAATGCCACCCGGCCTCTCTTGCTGTGGAACAAATGAGCGTTCGCTTCCATATACAGGGAACATTGCAAGAGAAACCCGCTGCAATCCTCCACCGGGCCGCTGTAGGTCGCTGGTCAGGCCATGGGACTTGGCCTGGCAGCTGACAAAGTAACGTGTGCCGGTGGTGCAGGTGATGACACGCTAGCTTGAGTAGTGGTGGAGGGAGTGTTGTGAACCAGTGAGGACCGTACAGCGTGAACCAGCGTGGTGAAGTGATCTGCGGTGCGGTCCCTGCCTGTGTCCGAAGAGCTCTGCATTTGGTCTGGTCTTCTGTCAGACACAGAGGTTGGACGATGATGACGAAGACGATGATGGTAGTGAAGACGAAGATGGATACAGGTGATGGCTTCTAGGAAGGACAGGTCGATGGAGAGTCGATGGTGGGATCGGTGCAAGACCAGACAATGGAAGTGAAGGTGAGCCGGGTGATATAGTGGTGACTGGTGATGGTGCCCAGGTGTTCAGAATGATGGTGATGGGGAACGAGTGGGCGTGGCAGTGACTGATGATTGTGAGAGTGTGACACAGTGGGCCTATATATAGGCTTTGCACTTTTCATTTTGGTATTGACAATGGTATCATATATCTTTATTTTTCAAGGTGTTATATTGAAGCTTGAAATTCATGTATAGTGACAACACGTGGACAAAACAAACCCGAAGTGGTTGAACATTGTTCTTTTCGGAAGGAAGAGCTTTATAGGGACAGGAAATAAGCCTTACTGACTGTCTGGGTTGAGAGATGCAGCAACAATGTAAAATATGTGAAAAATAAAGTGTTTTTTGAAAATTCAAGCAAGAAAATCTATTCTAGTAGACCCCAAAATCAAGTCTTTGTAGAAGAGCATAAAAGGTCTTTCAGTGTTTTTCAGTGCATGTAACAATTCAAGTGGAATACAGTAGATGCTGAAGGGGCTTTGTTTGCATGTGTAAATTTGGCAATTAAAGTCTCTTTTTTCATTTGCACAGGTGCGTGAAAGGTTACGGGTGGCTCTTGAAAGGGTGACTACTTTAGAAGGACAGCTGGCAGCCGCCAGTCAGGAGGTATGGTCGTTTTGTGCATGTGTGTGTATGTATTTGCTGATCTCATTAACATCTGCCCAATGAGCACCTGCCCCCTTGATGTGAACCCAGGCAGGAAATGCACGCTGTCTGATTCCATCACTAACATGCCACTGAGAGTTCAAGCAGAGCGAATGCACTGGATACACCATAGATTTACACTGATAAGAAAAAGGACTGACAACACAAACTCGCTGCACTACATTTCAATGCATTCTGTTTCGAATTACTGAATGTGTTTTTTGCTTATCGTAATCCATGGGCCCTAACTGGTTTCTATGTATCATCACACTTAAATAAAAAAAGTAATAATCTTTGTTAATGCATATTGTTCATTAATTGAAGCTTTTTTACACAAAATGCCCATCTTCTAGTTTTAGCAGTAGTTTGTCTTTATTTTTATTTTTTATTAGCAGTAGATACCAACTATATACCAACAATGTATTTTACATGGGATGCGGAACTGCCTGCAGAAATTCACAGCAGCTGCATTAGAGACTTTGTGTAAACTGAAACCATCAACAACACTATCTAGTTTCACCATAATAAAGTCTAGTTTACTTGACAATTCTTTAATCAAAAATGTTGATTACATATACTTTCAATGGATGGACAAAAATGATGAGAGAACATTCAAATATTTTCATGTGTTCAATGAGCAAAAGGCTTGTCGGTTAACTCGTTAATGTTTAATTTAAAAGCTTGAGGAGGTATATACTGACTCTATAGCTAAAAATACATATGAGATATAAAATTCATAAGAGCTCTAGGCCTTAATGGTCCAGTTTTACACTCCCCCATTGAATGAATCTTCACATCATTCATAACTGTCTAGTACGGGTTGGTCAGCATGTGTGAACACACTGAGAAAAAAAGCTATTTTTTCATCATCCGCTGAGTAAGAAGAGTCTTTGGCTGCAGCCCGCACTGCAGAGGCGGGATGAGAAGTGGCCTCTGGGTGTCATGATGCTGCAGACCAACGGGAAGATTTTATGCTGTCTCAGTACAAACAGGACCTAATGCTGCAAAGGATACAAAAATAAAAAAGGAAGTTGTCATCACCAGTGTTCTGGTAATCCTTCTCATAACTTTAAATAGTTAAACTACAGTCAAGCTACCCACCTTATTTTTGCATCTGAGCATTTCTGATTTAAGCATTTAAGGCTTCTGCTATTAACTATTTTATCTGTACAAAAATATCAAGCAGTCTGTTATACTGCTTGATATTGCAAACTGTTAGTTTATTTACCATCATAATCATTAACACTCCGATTTTTACTGCAAATAGTTTTTATTGCACTTTATTTTCAAGTTATTTACCTTACTTCCTTTTTGTTGATTTTTTAAATGTTTTATTATAAATAAAAATATATAACTACCAGTGACATAATTTAATCACAACTGCACTTTAATCACAAAACAGCCCTGACCTGTCGAGGCATGGACTCCACACACACCTGGCCATCCACGTGATGTAAAAGAAACGTGATTTATCAGACCAGGGCACCTTCTTCCATTGCTCCATGGTCCATTTCAAATGCTTACGTGCCCACTTTTGGTGCTTTCAGCAGTGGACAGCGGTCAAGCATGGGCACCCTGACTGGTCTGTGGCTATGCAGCCCCATACGCAACAAACTGAGATGCACTGTGTATTCTGACACGTTTCTACCAGAGCCAGCATTAACTTCTTGAGCTACAGTATCTCTTCTGTTTGATCGGACCACACGGGCCACCCTTCGCCCCCCATGTGTATCAATGTGCCTTAGCCAGCCATGACCCTGTCACCGATTCACCACTGTTCTTTCCTCGGACCACTTTTAATAGATATTGACCACTGCAGACCGGGAACACCCCACAAGAGCTACAGTTTTGTGATGCTCTGACCCAGTTGTCAAGCAATCACATTTTGGCCCTTGTCAAACTCGCGCAAATCCTTACCCATACTAATTTTACCTGCTTCTAGGGCAACATTTACACTGCAGGTCTTGATGCACAATTCCGATTTGGTGACTTTATCCAATTTTTTTGACGACCCGCTTACATCATCTTTCCAAAAGGGACCCATATCCGATATTTACATTTACACTGTACACTGGCAAAACAGCCCAAGACGTTCTTAACCGGTGAAAGGAAGTAAAACAGCGCGATATGCAATGGACGCAGACAAAATTATTGCACAATGTTTTGCTGTCTGCACTGTTCCACACATCTTTAAAGTCAGTAAAACATTTCTCTCTTAAAGGGATCCCATGGTGTTGAGACTTGTATGGCTTAATATAACATAAACAATGTCTCTTACTGAAATATGTAGTAGAAAACCCATCAAAGATCTACGTTATTTAAAAAATCGATTTTATATTTGGACCATGGGCGGCGCCATTTTGTTTGCGTTCTAGGTTGATGACGTAGAATGGTTGCACTACTCAATCAGCTGGCACTACCCGTAGCTATTTTTACCACAACGCAACTCGAAAATTCTTTCAGAGTTAAACAAAACCAATGAATTGCTTTGTAATTGTACTTAAAACACACTCAAACATACATGTGCACACAAACTCACCTATACAAGTCACAAACAGATCGGCGGGTGCGCACACACACCTGACAGACTGCTCTGTCTCAATCGAGATGTTGGGCTGCTCAGTCTCCACGACAGGGGCTGAATCTGAAATCGACCCCCTATACCCTGAAATAGGGCATACAAGTCTCAACACCAGGGGATCCCTTTAAGGCGGAGAAAAAGAGGAGAGCCATTGACGTGCCAGGTTTTCACAACAAAACCCGCCCAATTGCAACTCAAAACTGTGTTAAAGTAGCCCAATTCCGCATGAAAATGCTGCACTGGGTCGCAGTTTGTGTCCGCCTGAGTTGACGTCATTTGCCTCCGTCCTTTTTTCAATGACGTACGATTTGCATTTACTGGGGAATATCCAATTTGACCGCTTACATGGCAGACGCTAATGAATCCGATCTGAGGATATCGGAATTCATGCTTTTTTTTACTGCTTACACGTTCACATGTCTTACCCGATCTGTACCACATGAGAGGAAAAAATCGGAATTGGGTCACTTGAACCATGCAGTGTAAATGGAGCCTAATACATCATCTTTGAGGGCAAAATGATCACTTGCTGCCTAATATATCCCACCCACTAACAGGTGCTAATCAGTGTTATTCACTTCACCTGGTGGTGACAGGTTGGACTGAGCGAACCAATTCAGTATAATGAATCAGACTTTCCAGCACCACGTACTAAAGCCAGTCCAATTGAAATGATTCACTATAAAGAATTGGACTTTGCAGATGAGAGAGCCAACTGTCTTAACAAACCTGTATTGAGTTAGTCTTTTCAGTCAGACCATTTAAGTGAGCATGTTCGTTTTTTCCCTTAGCTCAGATATTAAAACGGCAATGAAGCGTTTGGTCACATTACTCTTTAAAAAACGCTACACTACTTTGAATACCACTTAACTATGTCATGCGATGTTGTTAGTGTTAAGCTGGGTGCACAGTGCACAGCTGTGCGATTATGCCCACGATTTGGCTGTCTGAGACAAATTTTGAAAATCCTAAAAGATTCCTCTGATCCTTGGCTAAAATTTGACGTCTTTGATTGTTAGTTTGACATGTTCACCGACAGCCGATTAATTACCACTGCGATCTTATTTTACCTCAGAAGATTTGCCGCACAATCCTGCAGTGTGACTTCTCCTACAACGATCGTCAAATATCACTGTTTTTCAAGACAAACTATGAACAAAACAAGAGCTAGAGATTTTTTGTAGCCACCATTTCAGTCCCGCTTGTAATGCAGCTCACTGTCACCGAATGCGTCATTCATTAATGATATAAAACACCAGACGAGTTTTCTTGCGTGTGTCCGTTTTTAGCCGCCTTAAATATCGTACAGTCTGATATTAATGACAACTAAGTTCTTACAGTGTGACATGGCTTACATCGGGGATCATGTTCCTACAGTCTAACAAGCAACATTCGCAAATGATTTTGAAAAACTGCCCAGTGTGTAGGACCCATTACCTAGTTACTTGCATTACTGGTCACTGTCTCAAAAAATTCTTAAGAACACAAACTTTCTTTCACTCCACTCTCTCAAACTTGATTTGATCGTCCTTTTAGCTGGAGAAAAAGTGTCTGTAATTCTACATATTCTTCAGTCTGTGTAGTTGTCTTAAATGTTGTACTCATACAGTAGTTGGTTTTGAGGTATTATTACAAAGCGGTGTCACTCACTTTGTCTCGCCAGCCTGCTCTAATACTCTAATACAAACGAGCTGTAATAAAGAGAGCCTTGAGAATATGTAAATCAGATCTCATCATCCAAATACTGGCATGCAAATGAATGTGTACATATTTTAATTGTCTTCCTCCAATTTTCAAATTCACTGGTCCTGATATGCCAGGATTCAAATGCAAATGGCCTACCAGTATTTCATTAATACCTTAATAACATGCTGCTTTTAAGCACAGTGATAAGTTAATTCCTCAAAATGGGTAGTTCTTATAATCTTATCTCCCGCAAGACTCCTACCCTGCCTTAAGAAGACAGGAACAGCGCTCAAATGCTATTAAAAGGAACACTATTAAATCCCGCTATCACTGAAAATGTACATCTTCATAATATGCAATTGGAAAAAAGGGAATGGAAAAGTGCATCATTGCCTGTGCTGCGCTTTGTGAACAGTAATTATGTGATTGGCCACATTTAATGTATCTAACATGAATTTTGTTTGTTTACCACGTGTAAAATTTTGATAGAGGGACTTTTTTGTTGTGTTTTCATTTATGTAGGTGGTCATGTTGAGACAGAGAAAGGATGGACGAGCAGATGGGGAAGCTGTGGACAGGATGGACAGCTCTAAACCTACTTGGAAGGTGTGTGTATTTAGTTGCTTAAAGTTGGATTCAGATCAATTTTAATATTTTAATTTTGGTTAGTGCTTAAAATAGTCACTTGTGCTAAAAGAGAGAGCTAAAGCATTCTAAATGCTTCTACAAACTTTTAGGAGGGTTTCTTGTTTACAAACAATACTGGATGCACACACAAATTCAGGGGGCAAAACCGAAAACATGTGGTATGTCGAGTAGTTCCTTGGCGATGCATCATGAAGCCAGACTCTGAAATATATTCCGTTTTTATTCAAAATATTCACAAACGTACTATATCATTAATTATATTATATATTCAGATTTTCAGTGTGGAAATGAAAGTGTATTGTCGTTTTAAGCAGTGGTTTTCAAACCTGTCCTGGAGGCACCCCAGCTCTGCACATTTTGTAAGTGTCCCTTATCAGACACACCCAATTTAGCTCTTGCAGTCTACTAATGAGCTGCTAAGTTGAATCAGGTGTGAAAGATGAGGGAGACACACAAAATATGCAGGGCTGGGGTGCCTCCAGGACAGGTTTGAAAACCACTGGTTTAAAGGGTTAGTTCACCCAAAAATGAAAATTCTGTCATTAATTACTCACCCTCATGTCGTTCGACACCCGTAAGACCTCTGTTTATCTTAGGAACACAAATGAAGATATTTGTGTTGAAATCCGATGGCTCAGAAAGGCCTCCATTGAGACCAATGTCATTTCCTCTCTCAAGGCCCATAAAAGGCACTAAAGACGTCGTTACAAAGCCCATCTCACTACACTAGTTCTAAAATAATTTTATCAAGCGGCGAGAATAGTTTTTGTGCACAAAAATAACTATTTTGCGAAGCCATTTGGAGGTCGTAGGGCTGTCGAACAACATGACGGTTAGTTATTAATAACAAAATTTTCATTTTTGGGTGAACTTACCCTTTAAACACATTTATCATGATAATGGTAGTTGATAGGCCGATGCATTTCCACCGCAATTAAGAGGATCTGCCGGATTTACATCACGTAAATTCATATTTTTTTCCTGAAAATTCTATAGTACTCAATTTAAATGTCTGAAACTTAAAATAAACATTATTTGGTTGAAAACACTGAATAATTGTGAAATATGAAAAGGCAACAATATCATCAGTGAGAAAATGTCACTGATCAACTGAATGATTTTTGGTTTCAACACTAAATATGTGACAGAATAATACACTGTAGGATGTAGTAAGGGCCAAGCTTAAACTCACTGTGCTGTCTTTGTATGTTCTGGGAAAACTTGAAAGTTGTATGGTCAGTGTCGATCATAGCGCCTTTTAATTGCCGTTTTTGACCCGGCAATAATTCATTTACACATTTTTTTTTTTTTTACAATATTGCTGTTTTTTTCTGTGTTCTTGATCAAATAAATGTGAACTTGGTAAGCATTAGAGACTTTTAAAAGATTGAAAAAATCTTACCAACCCCAAACTTTTGAACAATAGTGTATGACCCCATAGGTTTTATCCATACATGCACTTTGTAACATTGATATCTGAGGCACTGGTCCAAAAGGGATCCCTCCTTCTCTAATACTTCTCTCACAGATGGTATTTTCTTCACTACTGAGAAATAAACTGCATTGATTATGCGCCAAGTGGTTTTGCCCTTCAACCTTCAGCACAGACTGCTTAAATTGTCTCCTGTCTCTGAGTGTGACTCACTTCTAACTGCCAGCCAACTAGAGTCTGGTCAATAGGAGAATTGTGAATTGCTCTTAAACTTTGATCCCGTGGTTCATTGTTTAAATATCATCTTATCTTTTATTTATGTATTTGAAATGCTATTGATTGATTTTCTGTTGTGAGAGATTTTTTTCAATGCAGCAGTATCGATTTGATCATTAGTTAGCAAAATTAGTTTGGGGGGGGGGGATACTAGCTTGTGGGTTTCATTACAGAGGTCTGTCTTTAAAGTTGGCCTGTTTTCTAAATGAATGTTATAGATCTTATTGTGAATTATTCATCCATATGTGCTTCGTAAAAAACTATATTGACCTTGTAATTTTAATTAAAATGTCATAACTTGATCTTCCGGTGTCATCAGACTTCTCTCTGGTGACATATACGAGACTTCTTCGATCATTTTTTCCGCTTAAAAAAGCTTGTTTTCATCTTCATCTATTCAACATCGACAGACTTCACAAACACAGATTTCTTTCCATGTTTATGTATTTCCTATTGAAACAGGAAGTTTTGACAGGGCATATAATTAAGATATAAAGATTTATGGGTATTAAAGAAAATATACACAATTAATACATTTAAATGTGTTCATTTACTAAATATAAGTGCAATAGCATATAGATGAACTTTATAGTTAAAGTCAGCATGAAACGTAAATTGTGATAGTCTTTTCATCGTTATTGTGCGGTACAGTATATCCAAGTGAAACGGTTGCTCTGTCCTCACGACAGTCATCATGAAAGAAGAGAAGAGATGCCACTGCAAGAGGGAAGGGAAGCGATAACAAGGGCACCTGAAATAAAAAAAAATATACAAGTAAATAATTTGCAGTATAATAAATACTGCAATATTCCATGAAAATAAAGTAATGTCAATTTTGATTTCATGGTTACTTTAACAGTCATAGGGCCAGATTTACTAACAGCTTGCTCCAGCACAAACCCTCTTTTGCCGTTAAAAAACTACTGTCAGGATTTACTAAAGAAAAGAAAATTAGCACTGAAAAGGCGTAGACAGGGTTATTTGAGGTTGACCTTATTGCATATGCATTTGTAAGAATTTCCCTTTCAGATGAAAAATTAATGAGAGGAGAGTATTTAAATCAATCCAAGGTGATTTACTAAGGTTTGCGCTAGTCAATCTACTGGTATTTGCGTCATTATTCACCTCCTAAAAAGCATGTCTTTAACCCGACGCTGTTAGCTTGTTTGCATTGGTCATTATGGAAATGATCCTGATGCGTCTGTGTTCTTTAATTTAATCATCAGTAGATCACAAACAAAACTTTCCACTTCCATCTGCAATTTTTTGGAATTGCGTCCATTTATTAAATCTGGCCCATAGACTCATTAAACTTCCATTTTAATATTATAAGGAGCAAATTTAAGCAGCTAATTTAACATCATGTTTAACATCATGTTCCAATGTTCTGTGTCAGAGTTTTTCTGAAAGGTTTCTGACTCTGAAAAGGTAACTAAAATGTTATCGCTCCTAATGAGGAAGAACATTACCACATCTGCCTGTTTGATACCTCACAGTGTGTGATTCACTGTTTCTTCACCAGTCTCTGTGTGAACTGAAACTCTTTGAGTTCTCGCTCCTCCAGGCATCATTCGCGGTTTGGCTCTTCTGTGATTATTTTTGATCATAACTGTCGTGTATTTAGGCCCTCATTTTAATATATTTATTTCCCAAATACAAGTGCTCTAATTATTCTGAGTTTATTGTTATGATTTATATAGTTGTATTTTAATAGAACAAAGGCAAAACATGTTCTGCTGGGTTTCCCCTGGGAGTTGTTAGCACCTGAAAGGTTGTGTTTCATAATATTACACCTTCAGGGGAAGATAGGGAAAATTAGAGGACTTTTCCCAAACATAGCTTACTTGAATTTTAGCAGAAAATCATACATTGTACATTTGAATCTGCATGTGTGATTAGAAAGGATGAATCATATAGAGCTGGATGGAGTGAAGGAAAGCCAATAGAAGTAGATTCCCAGGCACGCCAGACGTGGTCCAGACTGTGTCTCTCTGGAGAGCTGGCTGAAGTCTCCCTGGAGGGCAGAAATATGGCTGATAGTTTCTGCGGTTCATGGCTCATCAAATACTTAAAGCAAAGTTCAGCCTGTTACATATATATTCACTTATGATAAATTGTTTTGTTGTTTTTGTGTTTTCTTTTGTTATTATTATTATCATTTTCATATTGTTTAAGAGTCTGTGACGTGTAAAACATTGATATTATGCATAAAGCTGTTTGAAAAGTTGCATTTTTGTTGAAGCCATAAAATATTTTGTTTTATAGCAAAAGGTAATAAATCTAATTGTTTTGAGTCCCTGTTTTGTTCAGAAAGTAGGCCTATTGTATAATTCAAATGAAAGATGAATTGGGTTTTAGTGGCAGTGTATTAAATTAGTATATAATGAGTAATTGCGAATGTAAATATAAGGGGTAAATGTCATAGAGATGCGAGAGACAAAAAAAACTGTAAATTATTTGTCTCTGGCTGACTGCCTGCTGCGCTTCTGAATCTGGAGCTCTCTCTGAAGAATTATTTAATTAACAGCATGTAATTCAGTTTATGGCTGAGAAGCGCATAAAATCATCTGCCAATCAGCATTACTGACATCCACAAACACATATGTGCAAAAACGCTTCAGGCAGGGCTCTTTAAAGGTCCTTTCTCAGCTTTCCTGTAATGATATAGAGCCAAGCATATCAGTGAAGCAAACTCCTCTCACTTTAGACAGCCCTGTAAAAGTGTCCTCATTAAATATGCCTCTATGGAATTCTCCTGTCAGCCCCAAACTGGACGTTTCTGTTTTGAGAAAGCAGCTAATTTTTGGGGCAAAGATATGCATCTCACCCAGGTCGTGTTTTTGTTCCCAATAACATGCTGAGGAACCCCTGAGTTTCAAGTGGCAAAATCTGGAAGTTTTAATTTGCTCAGCTGTGTAAACTAAAGTAGATGGATGAAATGCCTGGTCACGGTTTGATGTATGCGAGAGAACCTCTGAACTCCTGGGGCCATAATTGTACTAAAGCTGCATAACCTTGCTGAAGCTTGCTGACTGTGTTCTTCAGACTCTGACTCGGCATATTTGCTTCTCTGAAACTTATTTAGAAGATTATTTAGGACCCTGAGGGGAAATCTGGGGACCACTAAATAAGTTCTCAACTAGCTCTCCATTGCATCTCTAACATTTGTTTGTATTTGTGACAGAGGCTTCCTAATGGCTCCATCGATGTCCACGACGACACCAGCAGGTGTTTGGAGCTGCAGGAGCTGCTGGATAAGGCAAATAAGGAGCTGGCCCAAAACAGAGACCGGGTCAGCGGCCTGACCAATCGCATGTCCGAGCTTGAGACGGAACTGGCTACCACCCGCAAAGACCTACTGAAGAGTGAAGAGCAGAGCGCCAAACACCAGAGGGACATACGCGAGGTTAGAATGATTGGGGGGAGAGGAAAGGGACAGAATGAGGACAGAACGATGAAGGCTTGTCTCAGGAAAGATACAACGTCAGGCAGCAGCTCTGCTTTATTTTCGCTTAGAGCCAGAAGGTTACAAATAATGCAATTGTGACACTCCAAAAAAATGATTTACTTTGCAAACCAGTACATTCTTTGGTGAAAGACTCATTTTGAAATATTCATGGTGTTCTTTTTCGTACATCTAAAGTGTATTCACGTCATGTTGCTCCAGGTGTGACATCAGCAACAAACAAACAAAATGATATTGGTTCTTGTGTCTTGTAACCAAATGTGAGAGAATCCTCCTGAATGGGATTGAAAGCTACAGCGGAAGTGATTCTTGTCAGTGAATAATGGCTTAAATTGTTCTTCACGTAAAGCTATGATATATATATATATATATAGTGCACAGGTCACAAAGACTAATTTTTTCTTCTTCTTTTTTTACAAAAATACTTTTATGGTGTTTTTGTCATATTTGGACCTTGATATTATTGTGGTTCACTTTCATTGTATAGAAGAATAGCATAAAGATTCTGTTTACCACCAAAAAAAGAAAGTAATGTTGGTTTGAAATGAAATAATGACTTTCATTTTTGGGCGAACTATACCTTTTAATATTGATTGTAATTATTTCTAGTAAAGTCGCAATGTATCAGAACTACTGACCGATATTTTTTTCCATATTGTGACATCCAAGTGAAACGGATTGTCGAAAAAGAAAAAAGGTTAGTTTTATCTGGTAGTAGTTGATTGGATAGAAGTAGATTTGAATGCAAGCGTTGTAAGAAAGGCAGTTTTAATTTAAATGTGGTTTAAGTTTAAATACATTTATTTCATGATGACTTTAAGTACAGTTTCATAGTAAAAAAAAAAAAACCTTTCCCAAATGTTGTTGTAGTCTATTAAAGGTTGTCAAACTTCCCAAGGGTTTTTGTTTTCTCTTACTATGTGCCTGTTCGACAGGCGATGGCACAGAAGGAGGACATGGAAGAGCGAATCACAACGTTAGAAAAACGTTACCTGGCTGCCCAGAGAGAAACCACCTCAATCCATGACCTGAATGACAAGCTAGAGAACGAGCTGGCCACCAAGGACTCACTTTACCGACAGGTACGCCAACCTTGAATCAGACCTGGGCTGATTCAAATAAGCGCCATAGGTCAGTGCTGGTTGATGTCTCATAATTCAGTCGAGATGTAATGAGAGTCATGTTCCATCTGTGCGTGTGCGTATGAAGGGCTTGTGTTAGTCAGAGGGGGTTTAATTAGCCCTAAAGCAGCAGACTCATGTTGGAATCCTTCAGAATCCTACTGCATGCTGAGAAGAGGCATGCTGGGAGAAAGCAGGTACCACCTGACTGTTTTAATATCCAGATCCATCATCTGGAGAAATAAAGAGGATTCCCAACTGCATTGATGTTGGTGCCAGTTTGGACAGAGTGTTTGTTCTGAATGCAGTGGGTATAAATATCTCGAAAGATATAGATAAAGCAAGACATCTGCTCTTGTTTAGACAGCATGAGTTTGTGATTTTGCGCTCCGGGAAGGATTGTCATAAGTGGGGACAACCAGGAGTGGACAGGGCAGACCCAATAAAGAATGTAAAAGGACAGCCCTGTTTAAGCAAATATTCTCATTAAATCATATTGATATTACAGTGATGTACACTAATATTCAAACGTTTGGAGTCAGTAAGGTTTTAAAACTTTTATTAATCAAGGATGAATTAAATTTAACAGTAAAGACATTCTTAATATTACAGAAGATTTATATTTGAAATAAATGCTGTTCTTTTGAACATTCTATTCATCAAAGGGTTAGGCGAATATTAAGTGGCACAACTGTTTTCAACATTCATAATATTGAGCGCCAAATTATCATATGAGAATGATTTCTTAAGGATCATGTGACACTGAATACTGGAGTAATGATGCTTAAAACTCAGCTTAAATAAATAAAATGTTAAAATATATTTAAAAAGAAAACAATTATTTTAAATTGTAACAATATTTAATAATATATCAGTTTTTACCGTGTTTTTGATCAAATAAATACAGCATTTTGAAAAAATCTTACTGATCCCAAACATTTGAACGGTAGTGTATAATCCAGATTTTGACTTTATATATAATTTGTCTTTATATGTTGTGTGTGTTGTGTATACACTGGTGGTTTGTTTTTATGTGCACTTATTTATTTTGTATTGTATGTGTGCATCCTTTTTATATGTATGGTGTGTGTTTTGTTTATGTGCGTATGTTGTGAGTACTTGTACCTTTGTGTGGACCTAATATTTTTCCTTTGTCCTTTGTGTGTGAATTAATATATTGGGTGTATAATATCTCAATATTTGTGTGTTCTCTAAAATGGATGTGTTTATGGTGCCATGTGTGTACACCCAACCTGCCTTATTTTCGTGCGGTTTGTGCGCACGTGTCTCTTTATCAGAGCGAGGAGAAGGTACGACACCTCCAGGAGTTGCTGGAGTTGGCGGAACAGCGGCTGCAGCAGACCATGAGGAAGGCGGAGACTCTGCCCGAGGTGGAGGCTGAACTGGCCCAGAGAGTGGCCGCCCTTACCAAGGCGAGTACTCAGTCACTCCTCCAGATAACAGCAGCGGGGGGGGAAAAAAATGAGCGCGTCAGTTCATAAGATTATTTTCTGTCAGGAAAACACCCTCTGAGATAGTGATGAAACAAAATGATAAGGTAAAGAAGGGCGGAAACTGACATGAAAAGATTACACAGCAGGATTAGATAAGAGATAAACAACAAGAGATTGTTCAAAATACTTTTTAGCCTACTGAGACATGATTTAGGATTCTATGATAAGTCAAGACCCAAATTTGGTTTGCAAATGCAACTAATTGCATATTAATCAGATTCATATTGACTTACCTTATAAGTTAAACAGTTAATGTATTAAGCAGACAATTAATGGTAATGGGGGGCTTCTATATTAGACCTTACTAGCCTATAAAGATAATGAATTTCAAACCTGAACCAAACATATTTTTATTCAAAGATCAACAGTCTGTTATTCTTTAGTCTGCCACAAAAAACACTACATTAAAATCATGAACTCAAATGTTATTGTGAAAAGAAAAAACACGACTGTTGTAAGTAACAGTGCATGAATCAGACCTTTCTGTATAGCCTAACGCTAATAAGCTTAAACGAAAATAAAGAAATAATTGTTTAGTGAAATATTTTTTTGTACACAGTGCCGCGAGCAATCAATTACTCCTTTACGCATGCATCACATCAACGTCCTCCTCGCGCTGTACGCAGAAACGCAGAAAAAGGTTGTATTGTCTTTGTGCATATAGATTAATAAGATACATGTATAGAAACAATGAAACTTTAAAATCACACAGCTATAGCCTACCTATAGTGTAGATTTCGGGACTGTCCCGAATTTTTCGGGACGTCTGGTCACCCTAATGGAGCCCCATGTCAAAATGCCCAACTTTACAGCAGAAAAAAACATGTTTACAGCCTGGTACAAATTGTGGTTTTGGTCAATACGGCTAATTTAGCCTTAAAGTTATGCATAATTAAGGGCGTGGTCACTTTGATTGACAGGTGGATAGCCATTTATCTGCTGTCTGTTAGTCATTGGGTCACCTCAGCTCCGCCCACATCCCGCCTCTTTGTCTATTTTCTGTTATCCGAACGTGACGCACGATGACACGCTGCCAAGATGGCAACGGCCAGCTCGTTTCTACTTTACGCTTCAAAACTACACTTCAGAATCCTGTGGATGGCGTCATGGACACTCTGTCCATATTTGTTTAGAGTCTATGGGCTGGACCAAATAAATAAATAAATAATAATAATAGTACATTTAGTCTTGGGGTCCGCTCTTCATACATCACTTAATGCATCTGATATAATTTGACAGATCCTAGATCTTCTTAATTTGGTTCTTCAAACAAATTTGCAGATTGAATTAAAATATCTGGATTAAATTGTCTAAGTTCCTGTGTTCCCTGAAGAGGGTAGATGCATTGATACTCAAAACCACGATCAGCAATGCAGCGATTGGCTGGCGGCAAGACATCAATGTAATGACATCATATAATTAAAAAAGCCACTTGGCAATTTTAAACAAATGAAAAAACAAAACAAAACAAAAAACAAAGTATTTCTGGACCTTTATAAGGGAACGGCCAAATGACTAAAACAACATAAGATAATACATAAATGAAATGTGCATTGTTTTTTGTAAACATGATTCCCAATTATTTTTATTCACCATTTTATAGTATTTGTAGACTCGTTCCAATATTTTAATTTCATTGTTCTAATTAGCAATTCATTACATTTTTAAGTAAATTTTAATATTTTCTTACAGGGTCAAGTTCTCTGCATCTCCTACGCTGCATCAAGCCATCCCATAATATATGTCACTGCACAAATTAATGCACAGCTCAGACTGACGTTACTGGACGTGTGTAAGACGCCAGTAAAATTATAAAGTAATTATTCCATCAAACATAAATTTCTCAATAAAGTGGATTTGTGTATAATGTTGTGTATAATATAGTATTACACACAACATCATAATATTATTTTCAAAAACATTTTATATTATTTTTGGTTTTTATTTAAAATGATTATTGCCCCTGGTTCAGTAAGGAACTCTTGTAATAAAGTATCAGTGATTGGGACAAACAACTTATTGGGCTTAAAAATATGCAATCTAATCCTGTTTGCATGAAATAAGCTGCTCGCGAACAGGTTTAAGCTTACGGACCTGTTGCTATGACCGCAAGTCCAGGATGAGCGTTGAAGAACCAAACAGTCAACAAAATAATCAACAATTAAATCCAGCTGAGTTAGCGCTGTACAAAGAACGGACCCCAGTTTCACACTAGCCTGGTTTCCATTACAGATTTGTGCAAGACTTGATATATTTTCTCAATGTCGATAAAAAAATGATTCCATTAACCAATGTTATGCGACTAAAACATATTTTTTTCCTCCTGCAAGAGAGGTTTTCTTTCAAGCTGCTGTCCGTAACTTTTTTTGTGTTCAAGAAAAATTATATAATGAGAATGTACAACATGAATCAATTTTCCAAACCGTGTTTTTGTCTTACCCTGACTCATTATGATACACTTGTAATAAGTATTTATATTGGGACTGTTTCAGGCCAGACTGGTAGGTACCGCTGCGGAGGAGCACAGTCCCTGCGTGATCCACCATAGACATAAACAGAGAGAAGTAGCTCCGGCTGCAATGTTCTTCCGCAAGATGCATGTAGTTCTGTTTATTAACCACTAGAGTGCAAAAAAGTTACGGACTTGTAACATTTGGTGATCCACGGAAGGCGAGGTTGCTGAACCCAAATGCAGTCTTTATTTGAACACTTAACATAAATCAATATCAAAACAAAGACTTGGCAAAACAAACAAAAGACTAGACTTGACTTGACTAAACTTGACTTGACTTGACATAGACTTGACTTGACAAACACTCACCAACAGCAGGTTACACATGCAATAACTGACCAAGACTATGGCAAACATGAGGGCTTAAATACACAAGGGCAAGTGACAAAACGAGGGACACCTGTGAACAATGATAAACAATAAACCAATGAGAACAAGACACAGGAACACGAGGCAGGAACACATGAGGGCATGGAATCACATGACAAAGGACCACATGACAAAACCAGGAAGTGCATGACAAAACCTGACAGTGAACATGAAAACCTAAAAACATGAAACATGAAACCAACACCAAAACACCCTGTGACAGATCCCCCCCTCTATGGGCGGCCCCTGACGCCCATAATTAATCAAAACATCAATAGGGTCTTGGGGGGCGGACTTGGGGGAGGGATGGTGGGCCAGGCCCGTGCCAAGGCACCGGACCAGGACCCTGGCGTAGCTGGGACGGGCCTGGGAGCATGGGCGGACCCGGACCGTGAGGCGAGGGCGGACCCGGACCGTGAGGCGTGGGCGGACCCGGACCGTGAGGCGTGGGCGGACCCGGACCGTGAGGCGTGGGCGGACCGTGAGGCGTGGGCGGACCCGGACCGTGAGGCGTGGGCGGACCCGGACCGTGAGGCGTGGGCGGACCCGGACCGTGAGGCGTGGGCGGACCCGGACCGTGAGGCGTGGACAGGCTTGGACCCCCGGGCGTGGACAGGCTTGGACCCCCGGGCGTGGACAGGCTTGGACCCCCGGGCGTGGACAGGCTTGGACCCCCGGGCGTGGACAGGCTTGGACCCCCGGGCGTGGACAGGCTTGGACCCCCGGGCGTGGACAGGCTTGGACCCCCGGGCGTGGACGGCCATGGCGGTAGAGACAGTTCAAGGGGCCATGGCGGTTCAGGCAGTTCAAGGGGCCATGGTGGTAGAGGCAGTTCAAGGGGCCATGGCGGTTCAGGCAGTTCAAGGGGCCATGGCGGTAGAGGCAGTTCAAGGGGCCCCTTGCCCCCCCCAAAAATTTTCTTGGAGGAAGCTACGGGCTTGTGGGCTGGAGCCTGGACAAGGGCTGGAGCCAGGAAGTGGGCTGGAGCCGGAGCGGGCTCATGGGCTGGAGCCTGGAATGGGGCTGGAGCCGGAGCGGGCTCAAGGGCTGGAGCCAGGACGTGGGCTGGAGCCGGAGCGGGCTCAAGGGCTGGAGCCAGGACGTGGGCTGGAGCCTGGACTGGAGCCGGAGCGGGCTCATGGGCTGGAGCCTGGACTAGGGCTGGAGCCGGAGCGGGCTCATGGGCTGGAGCCTGGACTGGGGCCGGAGCCGGAGCGGGCTCAAGGGCTGGAGCCTGGACGTGGCCTGGAGCCTGGACGTGGCCTGGAGCCTGGACGTGGCCTGGAGCCTGGACGTGGCCTGGAGCCTGGACGTGGCCTGGAGCCTGGACGTGGCCTGGAGCCTGGACGTGGCCTGGAGCCTGGACGTGGCCTGGAGCCTGGACGTGGCCTGGAGCCTGGACGTGGCCTGGAGCCTGGACGTGGCCTGGAGCCTGGACGTGGCCTGGAGCATGGACGTGGCCTGGAGCATGGACGTGGCCTGGAGCATGGACGTGGCCTGGAGCATGGACGTGGCCTGGAGCATGGACGTGGCCTGGAGCATGGACTTCTGTGGGACTAGGGGGCTCCTCCTCCACAGCCCCCACCGTAAATGAGGAGCCACTAACCAGGAGGGCATGGTCAATGTATCCCTCCAGGGATAAGTGGATTTTCCCTCCTGGGAGATGGGAGCGCAGAGGTTCATTCAACCCAAATCTAAAAATGTCTTTCAGCGCCACATCATTAAAATCAACTGCATGACAGAGTCCACAAAATTCCACCACATAGTCCTCGAGGCATCGGTGGCCCTGGCGGAGACGCAACAGGCAAACTGCTGGGTTCATTTTGAAGGTCAGTTATTCTGTAACATTTGGTGATCCACGGAAGGCGAGGTTGCTGAACCCAAATGCAGTCTTTATTTGAACACTTAACATAAATCAATATCAAAACAAAGACTTGGCAAAACAAACAAAAGACTAGACTTGACTTGACTAAACTTGACTTGACTTGACATAGACTTGACTTGACAAACACTCACCAACAGCAGGTTACACATGCAATAACTGACCAAGACTATGGCAAACATGAGGGCTTAAATACACAAGGGCAAGTGACAAAACGAGGGACACCTGTGAACAATGATAAACAATAAACCAATGAGAACAAGACACAGGAACACGAGGCAGGAACACATGAGGGCATGGAATCACATGACAAAGGACCACATGACAAAACCAGGAAGTGCATGACAAAACCTGACAGTGAACATGAAAACCTAAAAACATGAAACATGAAACCAACACCAAAACACCCTGTGACAGGACTACAGTTTTAAGCAATGTTGGTTAACTGTGATGGGTCACACTTGGTGTCCAGTGTAAAATCTGGATCCTGATTCAAAACCATTTAAAAATCATTGATTCAACCCATTTGTTTTCCGACACACAGATACATGGTGCTCATGCAAGTTTGAGTCTGGCAGTATTTCTATTTCTGGTTCCAGTTCCTCGCCTCAAAAAAGACTAAAATAAATATAAAAATACAGCTGTACTGTTCATGATAAGGCACTCCATTGCATCAGCCATCAAACATGCACAGGTAGAGCAGATATTTCTTTTACAGACTTCCATCTCCTTTTCTTGCCAGTTTAGATAACCCTCACTCGGTCGTAGTCACTTTCCATCCGAGCATCAGCTGGAATTGTGGATGACAGTGTTTTTCCAAGGCAGCCAAATGTCTCGTCAGTTTGTCAGAGAGGCTGTGGGGTTTTGTTTATTGTCTCGCTAATGCGGCTAATTAAAAATGGCAACTTTTTGTCATTCTCAGTTGTGGCATCCTGTCACACACCTCATGCTGCTAATGATACAAATCCATGGCCGGCCTTAAACCAGATGGAGACATTCTCCTTTCTGAGATCCTATTTATTATTCACAGAACATGCCGTTATTTAACTATAGTCTACTTATGTCAAGGAAGCTGAACTGTACATTTATGAACTTTTTATCATTTAAATATGGTTTATTTAAATATATGACAAGTACATTTCCTTAACCAATAAGCAATTTCGAAACCTTTCTTCTTAAAGGTGAAGTTTCTAATCCTTGAAGGTCTTAGCCCTGCTCTCTTTATACTAATGTCAGTGTTTCCTGCAGGCGGAGGAGCGTCATGGCAACATCGAGGAGCGATTGCGCCAACTGGAGGGCCAGCTGGAGGAGAAGAACCAAGAGCTGGGCAGGGTGAGGACTGGGTTAGGGTCATGACACCAAAAGGGAAGAGGGATGTAGAGTGTGTCATTGAGAGAGTGAACGTTGGAAAGAGAAAAGATGAGATTGCTTGAAGGATGATGAGAGGAAGAAAATGAGGAAGTGTGAGTGTCTTTGGTTTATTATGTGTGGTTTTGATTTTTTTTAAGTGCACATAAGAATGAACACTATAAAGAGATACACCAGTGTTTTGAATGTGTGTGAATGGGTGCCCACAGTATCTCCACATTAATCAAAATGCCTATTTCAAATGGTTCCCATTAAGGAAAATGGGAAACACTTTACAATACGGTTTCATTACTTGTTTTATTAATCATTTTAATTAATAATGAACTGCACTTCAGCATTTATTAATCATTGTTAATGTTAATTTCAACATTTACTAATACATTAATATATATATATATATATATATATATATATATATATATATATATATATATATATATATATATATATATATATATAAAGTTAAATGAAAAATACTTCCAAGAAAATGCATTAATCTTAGTTAATACATTAATAAAAACAAAAGTTGCATCTGCATTTAAAGGGGTTGAACTAACAATAAACAGTTATATTTTATATACATATATTGTAAAAAATTATTGCTAATTGTCAGTTAATGTTAGTTAATACATTAACTACTGTTACCTAATGGAATCTTATTGTAAAGTGTTACTAAATGTATTATAAACATAATAATATTATTATTATTATTATTATTATTAAAAATATATATATATATTTTTTAATTATCGCCTCAATGTCAGAATGTTTTATTTATCCATTGTTTAGTGACATATTAGTCCTAGCAGGATTCAAAAAGTAAAAAAATATTCATTAAGAATAATAAACTTTGTTATAGTTTGGGTCAAGTTTAATATTTAGTACTTTGTGTCGTATGAATGTATACATTTGTAAGTATATGGTTCTAATTAGATAGTAAACACGTGTGTTTAGGAAGCTGTGAAGATGTTACCTGTTGTACAAAAGGTCTTGACCAGGACTTCAGGTGGTGTGTTTGACCTCACAGTAGGAACTCTGAGATCTGACCACTCCGATTAGCCTTTGCTGCTTTATCCGTTCTTTTGTGTTTCTCACACACAAACTGAGATTGATAAGCTAGCACTCTTGTAAACACAAACACACACACACACACACACACACACACACACACACACACACACACACACACACACACACACACACACACACACACGCTGCTGCTGCTCTGTGAATATGGGGCATTTTTTAGCTCATCTTGCAGATGAATTTCCCCACCCCCAGTGAGAGCAGAGCTGTAATTGGCTGCTATATTTGGATTTTGAATAATTCATGCATGGTTAATTTTCTCCTGCGTGTGAGCTGATGGTTGTAATGACTTAAAGCAGTCAAAGAGAGTCCTTATCTCCCTTTAGCCTTAATTAACCCTTGGATACATACACCTCAGACTGAACTTTAGTTTGAATTCTTCCCCTGGCAGTCACAAAGCTCTGTGTAGACTACATTTTAAAGGCCGTTTGCCACCAAAAGAAAATTAAGATTGTGTTGCCAGGCAACAGAGTGCCCATATCCCACCGCAACTGTTTAAAAGTCATCACCCCTGCATTCCCCTACAAGGACTGTCATTTTTGGTTTTCCAGAGGGATGATCACAAAATACACACCTTTAGAAATATGTGAAAAGTTAGTATTAAATTCTAAAGCAAAATGTGAACTGCCAAAGTCAGCTGTGTTTTAATATCATGAACCAGAATTTAAAAAATCAAACACCTAGAATATGTTCACAGAGCGTTAGTGTGTAATACTGCCCTCTATTGGTTATACTGTACATAATGTATATCATCAGAAAAAAAATTCTATAGACAGGCCATATCTTGCTGCACACATTTTCTTTTAAAAATGTAATAATCTAGTTTTTACTGTTAAAAGAAAGGATGTTGTTTCATACTTCCCCCTTTTTTATCTTCTCTATTTGCTCCATTACTTTTTCTCAGGCTCGGCAGAGGGAGAAGATGAATGAGGAGCATAACAAACGACTGTCTGACACTGTGGACCGTCTCCTCACCGAGTCCAATGAACGGCTTCAGCTACATCTGAAGGAGCGCATGGCTGCGCTAGAGGATAAGGTATGGATTTTACCATGCCCGTCTGCACATATACTGTACGCAGTTATTATCACTCATTACCTTAAGCACATTATCATCTGATCTTTGAAGTATTCAAGCAGAACACAGCCACAAACAGGCATTCAATGTTCATCCTTAGGACAAAAAAAGAAGCATAAGATACAGTATTACGAGTTATCTTCAGAAGTAAAATTTATATTACTTTTGGCAAATAGTTTTTCATTGTTGATTTTTCCTTTCTTGATAACTGAATTATTTAAATTATCATTTAACCCTTGCAATGCATTAAAACACTTTATACACCTGTTGCATTCCCGGGTCTTTTTGGACCCGGTGGAACGTAAGCTTATAAGACAGTCATAACTTAATATTGTTTTTAACTAAAACCATATTATATCTGATCACTAGATTTTCATTAATGTTACCATATTTTTATGCTATTACTGCAAAAAAAAAAAAATATATATATATATATTCTTTGAAATTTAAAGCAAGAACCACATTTAAAAGAAAATTCTCATTTTTATGCTGCAATGGTTCATCAATAAGTGGCAGCAGAGTGGAATGTGGACTTGTGCTTTTTTGAACTCTCTTTCCATTTTTAAATGTAGACTATTTGGTCTATGAACTTTTGATTTAATTTGTAATTTTATTTTAATTTCAGAAGTTTTGCGTGTGCATGTGCAATGAGTTGCATGTATGCCTTTCAATGTTAGTTTTTTTTCTAAAGT
This sequence comes from Pseudorasbora parva, assembly GCF_024679245.1. Classification (NCBI taxonomy): domain Eukaryota; kingdom Metazoa; phylum Chordata; class Actinopteri; order Cypriniformes; family Gobionidae; genus Pseudorasbora; species Pseudorasbora parva. Next base: position 24,124,344 of record NC_090193.1, read on the forward strand.
AATTTGAGACAAATCTAACTAATAGTAAAAATAAAAAAGTCAGCATAATTTCATGTGTAAAGTTACGTGTGTGTGTGTGTGTGTGTGTGTGTGTGTGTGTGTGTGTGTGTGTGTGTGTGTGTGAGCCTGTTTATGTGGTTTATGAGGACACAAATGTGTATAACTACATGGGTATTACACTAGTATTACACTATAAATGTGGTTTATGAGGACATATCAAATGTCCTCATAATTCAAATGGCCTTAAAAACATACTAAATGATGTTTTTTTGAGAAAGTAAAAATGCAGAATGTTTCCTGTGATGGGTAGGTTTAGGGGCAGGGGCAGTGTAAGGGGATAGAAAATACGGTTTGTACTGTATAAAAACCATTACGCCTATGGAGAGTCCCTGTAAACCACATAGACCAACATGTGTGTGTGTGTGTGTGTGTGTGTGTGTGTGTGTGTGTGTGTGTGTGTGTGTGTGTGTGTGTGTGTGTGTGTGTGTGTGTGTGTGTGTGTGTGTGTGTGTGTGTGTTTGTGTGTTTTACTTTTAAATGGTTATCTCTCTTACATTTTTTTTATTTTTTAAATAACCTTACTATATATCCAAAGACGTTTTTCATTTTTATGTACCTCTTCCTCATCAAAACGAACCCAAATGCTTAAAAAATTATAGAAAATAAGATTTTTTATTTTATTTTAAATAACTATTTCAAATATTTGAGCATAGCAAAATGTCCATATTTATACTCTGCCTGCAACACACTATGGCAAGGCCATATTCTTGGCATATACTGAAATGGCAAGGAATAGTTTGTGAAAAACAGATGTAAAGGTTCCCTATTCAGCTTGAATTAATAGAACCCTGTTTGTTTCTCTTTTGAGCTGTAAGCTAAGAGGACAGAACAGACTGTGAAAAAAATGAATGGCCAAATGTGAAGGGACAGGCTGAAGCGCCACATGTAGAGAGAGAGAATTTTCATGTTTTTTTACAACCTGCTGCTTTAAGCTTATTATTAACTTAGTTTCTTCTGTTGTTGTTTTTTTGTAACTGCCATCAAGAACGCACTCATCCATGATCTGGAGAATTCCCAAAAACAAATGGAGGAGTTCCATCACACGAAGGTACCCCTGCTCATTGATATCGCAAATCATATAAATCAAATATATATAAATACTGCGTAACATGTCTTATTATTATCAGTTAAAAACTGTTTTAAAAAAATGCTTAATATATTTATGTGGATATTATAAATGTCTGATGAATAAAATTTTAAAAAATTAAAATCGTATTGACCCCAAACCTTTGAACAGTAGTGTATTTTTAAAAAGTATTTTTGAAAAAAATATCTAATTAAAAAATAATTTAATTAATAAAAAATAATTTAAGTACATAAAAGCAATTTTCCTCATAATTCTAAAATAACTATATTAAGCCAAGTTTATTTGCTTGACTAATCAAGTGTTTTCTGGCTGTGTAGGAGAGGCTCATTGGGGAGATTGAGAAGTTACGGGCTGAACTCGATCATCTGAAGCGCAGGAGTGGTGCGTTTGGAGACGGAACATATCCTAGGTGACATCCAGATTTAAAACAATGATTGTATTGTTATATAATTATACTAAAATATGAGCCCTGTTTTTATTGGCTCATTAAACGTGATATGGCTGTAAACATGCAGTAAAGTGTCTGATGCTCATTTTCTGTCTCTCTCTCTGCTGTATTAGGTCTCATGTTGGCAGTGCCACAGACCTGCGGTTCTCAGTGGTGGAAGGTCAGGGGGATCATTACTCCTCCACAGGGGTCATACGACGGACTCAGAAAGGTCGACTGGTGGCACTCAGGGATGAACCCACGAAGGTGCCAATGTCACACCTCTTCACATCTCACATCTGTCACTGTCTTAACCAAAACTTCTCTTCTTGTTCTCTTCTCTGTAAATAAATATGAGCAATGGTATAACTGGTCCATGTCATGACATCATTGACAATCCTTATTTTAAGCTAATAGACATGAACATGAATGTTTGTTCTTTCAGTCAAATCTCTCTCTTTCTCTCTGTTCTTTTCTTTTGCCCCATTGGATGCGTTTATTGTAAGTTCCGGGTTCTTTAATCCACAACAAAACATGTTAATAGCACATTAGATCTTACTGAAACAGTCAAATCTGGAAGTGTGATTGAAAACAAATCCTTAAAATATAGCTTTGTGCCATGATCCATGTCTTTATTCCCAGATCCTGCCGTTGGTGGAGCAGGATTGGGATCGCTCTCAACCTTCCAGCTTGCGGGCCAGCCGTACTCACCTGATGGGAAGCGACACCGAGCTGTCCGACTTGGACGATGAAGACCGCGAGACCATATTCAGCTCGGCCGATATGCTGTCCCCCAGCGGGCACTCAGATGCCCAGACACTTGCCCTCATGCTACAAGAACAGTTGGATGCCATCAATGAGGAGATCAGGTTGGGAATATAGACTAATAAAGGAAGACATAACATGAGTAACTGGGGTTTAGTAGAACCACTCAGAAGAATACCTTACCAACTGCCTAGCAATGCCCTGGAATCGTTTATAACACATTAGCAACAGCCTGACAACCATTCACAACACCCTTGCACTATGGCAATGAGTTTTGCATGAATTAGCCCATTTACATTTTTTTTTCTTCCAGAAAGCAGTTTCACGGTTAACTATTAAAATGACTAACCGCTAATTTAACAGCAAAAATGGGTCATATAGTGTGTGTCATAATTATGATGTCAGAGCTATCTGCGCATAATCATGTGACCACCCATATCAACACCTATTCAGTGTTCATCATTATGATGGGGGCGTTGTTACTCATTTAAATTGTGAAACGTTAACTAATAAACAATGGTTTGCATAGGCTTAGGGCCAGATTTACTAAACAGCAAATTAGCGTGAGAGCACAATTCCAAAAAAGCGTAGACGGGAGTGGTAATTTCTGGGTGTGATCTACTGATGACGTGCAAATTAAAGAACAGAGACGCATCATTTTCATAATTACCAACGCTATCTACCAAGAGCTGCACAAATTAGCATCATGCTTTTTTGGGATGTTAAATAATAGTGAAAATACCAGTACATTGACGAGCAAAAACCTTTGTAAATCACCTTGCATGATTCATTTAAATACTCTCCTATAAGTTTTGCGTCTGAAAGGGAAACTCCTACAAATGCATATGCAATAACTTCAGCTGCAAGAATAAGCCTGTCCACGCCTTTTCAGTGCTAATTTTTCACAGCGTGTCTTTAGTAAATCCTTTTTTAATTGCCAAAAGAGTATTTGTGCTGGAGTGAGCTGTTAGTAAATCTGGCCCATAAATGTACAGTAGCTAAAACAGGCTATTTCATTTATATTTGGTAAAAGAAACCTTGACTTATATTAAAAGGAAATGATATGCTAGAAAAGTGTCAAATATTGGTGCTTAAATGCCCCCTTAAAATAGTATAGTAAATTCCTTATCTCACGTATGTCTTTCTTAGCAGTTTGATCAGATTTGAATAAAAACTGTTCAGGGTTACACTTTACAATACATGCTTTAGTTTATGAGTACTTACAATTTCACAGATTGGATGACTTGCATATGAGACCTAATCATCTGCCTCGAGTTTATCAGCTTAGAGCCTTCAAATATCATGTTCATTTTTCGTATTGATCCGAGCTTGTGCTTTAAATACATGCTCTGTTAAACAGTCTTCAGACTAGTGACCAGTTAAAGCCAGAGTCAAGTTTCTTCTCAAACTCATCAACCTTTTTTCAGATTCAGAATGACTAAGGCCCTGCAAGCTGAATAAAGGAGCACCTCTGCTTCTCTGTGCTCTGGCGGACCGCAGATATGACTGTCAGGCAGTCTGAAAACTTCAGTCTAAATCCAAACAGGCCTCCAAAGCTTGTCCTGATACCGAGCTGTCTGGATTCCTTTCACTAGCACAAAGCGCTGGCGCTAGAACATCTGTCATATATGGCGATATTTGTATGCCTGTAAGCTGAATCTGCCCCTCACACAGATTGATTCTGAGTTGTGGATGAATATAAATGCCAGACAATAGCAGAGCTATCACCTGAAATGTGCAGATAGTGATGACTCATGACCTGAGCTGTGGGTTCAACAGACAAAACTGCCACTGCATGAATACTAACAGATAACAATAGTAAGAGTCCTGGCAGATGTGCTTACTGCTCTTCAGACACACTTGGGATGTGTGTGTCTTATGAAGGACGTTCTTGCTGTCCTTGTGCTGAGTGTTCTCTCTCTCTATCTCTCGCTTATTCTGTTCTAGAATGATCCAGGTGGAGAGGGAGTCAGCAGAGCTCCGGGCAGATGAGATCGAGAGTCGAGTGAACAGCGGCAGTATGGACGGCCTCAATGTGACCCTGCGACCGCGCTCCTCCATCCCCACCTCCGTCACCGCCCTCTCTCTGGCCAGTTCATCGCCTCCTGTCAGCGGCCGATCCACTCCAAAACTGACATCCGGTTCAGCGGCCCACGAGTTGGGCATCATGACCCTGGTGATCCTTGCTTCACATTGCAATGATTTTATTTTGTGCTAACCCTATTAAATGTCTTTTTTTCTTACACTGACAACACTTAATCATCTGTCACCCTGTATGTTTCCTCTCTTTCTTTCTTCCTGCTAACACTTTCAGCCTAGTGATTTAAGGAAACACCGTAGGAGAGTGGCTGTAAGTGTGTCTTCATCTCTAAATGACTGAACACTGGCTTGCTCTTGCTAATTCAGTGTGTATGCATTAGCTTTTGTGGATAAAGGAATTCATTAAGGAAATGAATGAGTAGATTTGAGTTTCTGTTCACAGGTGTGTGGGAAAGATTTGGTGTCATGCTAATGTTAGGGGATATTGTGACAATGTTGTTTGTTTCTTTGTGTGTGTATGTTTTTGCTTGTCCCAGTCTCCTGTGGAAGCCCGAGAAGACAAAGCCACCATCAAGTGCGAGACATCGCCCCCTTCCTCCCCCCGGAGTCTCAGACTTGACCAAATGAACTTCGCTCAGCTAACAGGAAGCCTTGAGGATGGCCGAGGGTAAACGCACACACAAATCCTCAGACATTCTCGTCTCAGGTGCTAATAGATCCCGCTCTGATTGAACTAGATGAGACATAATTTACCCAGCAGGCACACTTGAGGACAGATGAGAGTTTGTTATAGGCACAGACTCTCCCACACACACTTAACTGCTCTTGAGACTATGGCTCTAAAACTAGTTAATTACTGTCAGCTTGCATTGGTTCAAGTCACATGCAACCCACATTTGTCCTGTACCTCCAGGTGTGTCATGCACAAACTCCCCACCCCCAGATTTCTGAGCACATGGGTTCTAAACATAACTTAAATCTTTGAAAATAAGTTGAATTTGCTTATTGTAGATTTAAAACTCTAAATAAAAATATCTGAAACACATTTACATAACATTTACATACAAAACACATACAATTACATTAAATTACATAAAAAGAGTCAGCTCTTCTCAATTTCATCTCTTCAATAAAGTTATACCTTTTGCAGATTGTTTGCTTTAAATGGAACATTTTGACATCATCTATCCACCCTAATGTTGCCCTAAACTTGCATAATGTTTCTCCAATGGAAGAAAATATCAAATATACAGTTTTCCATCATGTGAATATGCATAATCACCGTCAAATTGCAAAAAAAAAAAAAAAAAAATGTATTTTGTAAACACACACACAGACTAATGTTTACCATCATTTGTAGCTAGATTTGTTTTTAAGGGAAATATATAGAGCCCCACATATGATTCATTTTATTTTTATGTTATTAAAATTATTAAATCATATGCACAATATAATATGTATGTCTTCCATCATTTAACTAAAACGTGTGTTGGATATAATAATTTGTTTCTTTGATTTACTAAATCCTGGCCACATAGTACTAATTTGTTCCTTTGTTTTGACTGAATTAAAACAAGAGAATTAATTATTATATTGTGCACACAATTTACTTAAAATGAGGGAACGAATTAGTAAAACATGCTGCCGTATTAGTAAGTTGTGGGTACAATTTGTTAATTCATGCCTACAATATACATATTTCCCCCCGCATTTCATGCGCAGGGTTTCATATAAATAAATACTTTTTCAAATAAATACATTTATAAATACATAAATATTTCCAAAAATAAAAATAATAGTAATAAAAAAAAAAAAAAAAAAAAAATATATATATATATATATATATATATATATATATATATATATATATATATATATATATATATATATATATATATATATATAATAAAGTTATTTTAAACTGTTGTAATATTTCACAATATCACTGTTGACTCAAAAATTACCAAGCCCATGGAACTCAATTTCTTTACGTACTTTCTAATCTTACACTTACACTTACACTTATGCAAAGAACAAAATTGATTTCCTGGTGGGCAGCATCATATTTAGCCATCAGTGATGCTGGGTTTTTAATGATGTTTCTCCAGATGCTCTCTCCAGAGAATCTTCTTCTATATGAGCTCCATGTGGTTTTAGCTGCGTGTGATGTTTTTAATGATGCACTACCATGAGTATTGTTGAATACAAATCACACCTTTGTAGTGTAGCTAATTTAATTGGCCCTCTCAGACTAAAACACACTGATTTGAATCAAAGCAAGAAATCAAACCAGATGTGCTCTTTTTCAGTCTCCCTCTGTCCCTTGTACTCCCACATCACTGTCGGGAAGTTAAACTGCATCTCAGAGCAGCCAGACTCTATCAGAATGTAATGCTTCACACAAATTCATGGTGATGTCAGGGGAGGAGTGTTTTCATTATGATTGAATTGGCTCAGCAGGGCAGGCTGATAAAAAGATTACAATACAAACAGAAATGATCTTGCATGTTATATAATGTAAGGTGATGGTCACACAGGACGGGTGTTTTCCATTACCTCTGCACTTTTTTTTAAATGTTTGTTCATAGACATACGTTTAGATGAATGTTTTTAACCACAGCGAGTCTTGCTGTTGTTGTTTTTTTTGTTGCAACATACTAAAAGAGATGCCTTCACACTAGTTTCCTTTCAAAGTTGCAAATTTAAATTATGCGGAAAACTGGAATATTACACAAAACCATGTGTTCCTTCCGATGTGTACAAGAGAACATAATTGTCTCTTCCTTAAAAATTGGTGCAAAATATCTGTAATAAAAATTGTTATTTTAATGACAGACTTTGGCTCAGGCATTTCCTAATGAACAAACCAACATGCGATACTGAGATGCTGTCCAAGAAATTGGTCCACTGGTTAGTCCGGTTATGCATAAATGCTTCCCTCGTAGTTTATGCGCATGTATTCTTTTTAAAGTTTATGTGCATCTTGGCTTTTCAATCCATCTTTGTGATAAACAAAAACTCACATAAAAATAGATGAATGGAAACATACTGACAGTGATTAATGTCTCCAAGCCTCATCAATAAGTGTGTTTACATGCACCCTCATAATGTTATTATAATGAGATTTTGGCAATGTTGCGATTAAACCTTACCTCTTGTAAACGCAATACTTCAATGTCCAACTAATGCGATTAGGCTCATAATCGTAGTAACCATAATCGCTTTAAACTATATGGCGTAAAAATATCAAAGTGCAAACTTCATGAGTGATCTCTGTGACAAATACAGTTTATTTTCTTCTCCAAAATGCTAAACTCTGTCAACACAATTCGCTGTGCAGTCTTTGCTCCGTTTCTTCATCCAGATGGTGCGAAGAACGCTACAGCAGCATATAAATCCGGCACTGCGATGTTTATTACGGTGCTGAATAATATCCAGTACGTCAAAAAAAAAAGATCAATTTTGAATTTGATGTGAGTAGAATAAATCGATGGCCGGTAACATGCATACTGTATGCCTATCTTGAGTGTGATAAAACCATATTTATTAGCGAATAATCACAATAATGGTTCTGCTCATGTCATGTAAACATCTTACTTCAATTAAGACCTTACCTCAATTAAGACTGATTTTTAGAAATATTAAAATTATTGGTGCACATTTAAATGTAGTCATTGTTGCTGTTCCTATCCGAGTGCAACTGTATTAGCTGACAGATCACTGTCTGCAAATCCATTTGCAATTCCCACAATGCTTAACTTCTCATTTGAATACAGTAAAGTTAATTTACTTATACTAATAGTTTATTATGCCATCAGAAATGATGACTTCTTGTGATGATGCTAAAAAAAAAAAAAAAATTCTCACTTTCTCTCTCTCTGCTTAGGGGCAACAAAAAGAAGGGCATAAAGTCCTCCATAGGCCGTCTTTTTGGCAAAAAGGAGAAAGCACGTTTAGATCAGCCTCTGATCAAGGATGGCCAGGTGACACCACCTGTCATTCCAGGTACCATCAAACAAACAAACACACACATTACATGCAGGAAACGGCTCGTGTTTATTCGATTTCAGATACCTACGTAAATGAAGATCGTATACTCCTTAACTAACTGTATTTTAATATGCTGTGACACAGATTTCGAGATGGGTATTGGAGATACCATGACCTTGAGCAAACTGGGCACACAGGCAGAGCGAGACCGCAGGATGAAGAAAAAGTAGGTCTCCCTTGCACTGTAATTCTCACTCATACAGCCCTCACTTCACACTGACACCCACCAAATCACCCTGATACATTCGCTAATCTGACCTAATCCTTATTACCTAATTACACGGCTCAATTAAGGCAAATGACCAATCAATTTGATGGCAAAGTGCCATTTCCTGCAGATAAACAAGTTACAAATAACGCTTAATAGCAGGTTAATAACAGGGCCTCATTTAAGAGTACTTTACCATTCTGACGAGTCTGTCCTCATCTCCACATCTTATCTCTGTCCCCTGACCATTAGTGTGACAGAAAAAATAGGTTTCCCAATTAGCACCTGCCATGTGGCTGTGTGTGTGTGTGTGTGTGTGTGTGTGTGTGTGTGTGTGTGTGTGTGTGTGTGTGTGTGTGTGTGTGTGTGTGTGTGTGTGTGTGTGTGTGTGTGTGTGTGTGTTTGTCCATTCTTTGACACAAAAATTCTTCTTGTTTGGGTGTAAGATGAGAAATTAGATAGTGTTTGCAGTCTATTAAAACAACAAAAAAATAATGTCAAGAGAATAGCCAGTAAAAGATAATCTTTAAAATTCACAAAAACATTTAAAAAAAGATGTACTTCTCATATGCTTTTATTAAACCTTAAAAAAATGATTTATGACTTGTTTAATATTGTATGCATATTTTAGAGGAGCACAATGTAGTATTTTTGCAGTAAAATATCCAAACACCACTAGGCCAGTGTTATATATTTTGTTCAGTTGAGTACTTACAATACCCCAAATGTTTCCAACTATTTGTATATTGTGATAAAATTGCTATTTTAACCAAAGAGCCAGGACGTCTGAGCATAGGTCTGAGGGAGTCGCCTGTCAATTGCATCATATCTGTTACCCTCGGTTTCCTGTTTTCCGGTTTCCGGTTTTGTTAGGCAGAAGAGCTTTACTCTTAGCAGTGTGAACAAGTTCCACAGCAGCCGTAATTTCATAACACACTTTTTTCTGTCTAACAAAAAAGTTTTTACTTTTAAACACACTTTAATGTATCTAATATAATTATCAAATGATAAATATCTTGTACAATATTTTTTTTTTCTTCAGTTTCCAACGATTGATTCCAATTTCTGTCCGTTCATGAGAATGTATAAGAAATTAAAGTTCAGAAATTATAGTTCACCCAAAAAATGTCATAATTTACTCACCATAATCAATCAATCAATCAATAATTTATTTATATAGCGCCTTACAGCATCCAAAAGGTGCACAAGGCGCTTTCCAGAACAAACATCAAACGACAACATAAAGACAAATATATAGATAAAGTTGTTCCTTTCTTCTGATGAACACAAAAGAGTAACCAGGTTTGGAACAACTTGAGGATGTATATGTATACATATGTAATATGTATACATATACATATTATATGTAATATATACTATACTATACACAAGCCTTTATAAGGGGCTTGTGACAAAACAAATATTGCCCTAAATTCAAGATACAGGGGCAAAAAAGTTATCTGAAAAAAAGATCTGCTCACGTTGCATCTATTATTTCACAATATTTGTTTTTGATCGAATAAATGCAGCCTTGGTCAGCATAAGAGACTTTCAAAAAAGTTTTTTGAACAGTTGTGTATGTATTGATCTATATCAGCCACCCTCTAGAGTTTGCACAGAATATTGGACGTTGAAAACCCATATGGTTTAACCACTACACTGTAAGCTTCATATGTTCAGACTGATGTGAGTTTGATGTCTCTGTGGTTGTATTTCCTCCTAGCTCTGACCTTTCTTTGTCTTCTATTAGGCATGAGCTGCTGGAGGATGCCAGGAGGAAAGGGCTTCCTTTTGCTCAGTGGGACGGCCCCACCGTGGTCTCCTGGCTCGAGGTACAAAGACATCATCCACCATCCCTCCCACCGTGCAGTAATGAGCACAGCACTCATGATCCTCATGATTATAATCACACAAATCACAGGGGGGATTCGGATGACAATAATTACGATAATTACTTACTCGCTCTGATGATGATGGAGATAACGAAGATGCATCTTGACGGTCTTCTCTCTGACATCCTCCAGCTGTGGGTGGGCATGCCAGCTTGGTACGTGGCAGCGTGTCGTGCCAATGTGAAGAGCGGCGCCATCATGTCGGCACTGTCGGACACGGAGATTCAGCGAGAGATCGGCATCAGTAACCCACTGCATCGGTTGAAACTGAGACTAGCCATCCAGGAAATGGTGTCGCTGACAAGTCCTTCAGCTCCTCTCACCTCACGCACAGTAAGAGGCCTGCTCCTAAACTGCTCATTTTCACACATACAGTTTCAAATGTCAAACAAATATTCAGTCCAGATCCTTTCCTTTGTAACATTATTACATAAACATACTTATTACATTATGGGCTTATTGGTAATATGTGACCGTTAGACAGATGCTCTGCTCATGTGGGAGTCTCAATCATCCTGATCGCATACGCAAATCATTTCCAGTCATGTCTCGACTTTCTCTTTATTCAAGATTTTCCTTCATAACTTTAAATTCTTTATTTAACTTGATTTAATAAAATTTGTATTATCATTATCATTTTTTTCATTTTTTAATTTTCTTTTTGTCTTAATAATTTATATAAAATTATTTAAAAAAAAAATGTAACTTTAAAAGTAAATAAAATAATTTAACAATTTAAACAATTTATTAAACAATATTTTAAATAAATGTTGTTAAATAGTTTTTATGAAATTATTTTATGTAATGTAATTTTATCATTATTTGTATTTTATTTTATAATTGTAATATTTTATTTGCTTATTATTTTAATAATTTATGTAAAATAATGATATAAAAATCTATGTAACTTTAAATCTATATTTAAACAAATAATATAAAAATGTTGTGTAATTTTTTATGTTACATATATTTTTATTAGAGCTGTCAATCGATTAAAATATTTAACGTGATTAATTGCATGATATTCATGAGTTAACTCGCGATTAATCGCAACTTAATCACACATTTTTATCAAGTGTAAATGTATCTTAAATTAAGTTTAATTTAAGTTTTTAATACTCTAATCGACATGGGTATGGACAAATATGCATGCTTTATGCAAATCTACATTTATTATTAGTGAAACCATACTTATTCAATAGTAATCAATAATACAACATGAAGACTAGACATGCACCAAAGCTCATAGATGTTTTTCAAAGAAATTGTTAATGTCTCTTAAGCCTAAGCTTAAAAATTCAGAATAAGCAGTGATTTCTCTCATTTTAAAAATATAAATAAAGGGAGTTTTTACACTGGCAGTATAGTTCAGTACTGGGCACAGTTCGTATGAAAAACTGGTAATGTGAAAGCATTTTCCATAAGTTAAAACGAGTTAGTGGCCCCTTTAAAAGATGCGTGTTCCCTATTGAACTGCCGGTATTGTGTGTGTGTGTGTGTGTGTGTGTGTGTGTGTGTGTGTGTGTGTGTGTGTGTGTGTGTGTGTGTGTGTGTGTGTGTGTGTGTGTGTGTGTGTGTGTGTGTGTGTGTGCCTAACTGTGCCGCGATTCACGTGAACAGTGTGAGAAACACGGACTTGGGAGCGCTCTTGTTCAGAAACGTAACCTGCATATTTGCATATTACCCGATTGTAATGTATTTATAAAATAAATTTAATAAAACACATGTACTGTAAGCGGTGATGGTGTTAATGATTTACCTCAGACATGAGCGAGAGTGAGGTTGCAGTGCATCACGATCGGACTGCAGAGAATGTGTAAAAACGCACTTTTCTCTCCACCTGGACTCCAATAAAGGTTAAACAGAAAATATGGTAGCTTGTAGGTAATAACTGCATCTTTGGTTTAGAATAGTAATATTAATGTTAACCCTTTTGTTTCCCTATTAATGTTTGCTGCTGCATCCTTTAAGTCTATGGCTTATCTCAATTTCTCCAAATGCGGGCTACGCCACGGATCAAACAAAAAATGTGCTGCGTTAATACATTTGCGTTAACACGTTATTAACTAATTTTATTACAAAAATTAATTTTAGTTATTTATTAACCAAATTTTTACAAAAATATATTTTTTTATTTTTTTATTTTATTTAAACACTAATTAACACTTACACGCTTTATTTATCACACTTTATTTAAACACTTAAAGGTGGGGTAAGTGTTATTTCAAAACCGTTTTAGAAAAAGGACTCGGGCCGAGTGGAATAACAAACTTGTAGCCAATCAGCAGATAAGGGGCGTGTCTTCTATTGATGGTGAGAAGAGCGCTCGCTCTCGCTCTGTGCGCGTCATTATTCAAAACACACGAGTCACACATGACGGACATTAGCCAAGAACTAGTCTAATATTTGCTGCTTGACTATGCTCGTGTGTCATGTTCGCCTGTTAGTCCATTTGCGATCGTATTGTGGCTCACTGCAGCGATGATAAAGACCCGTTCATTTCCACACCGTATGGAGCACCTAAATCTCCTCACTGTGTGCTTCAAGCATCAGCTCACACAATGTGTCCGAAAAGTAAGATACTATACTCCTAATATATGTTTGTTTACTCTTTTCATGATCTATATAACCCTAATTTATATAAGTCATAATTGTAATATGTCGTTAGCTGGACTGTCGTGCTTGGGCGAGATAGGGGCGAGACCCTTTTGGGAGTAACGGCGTGTTTGTTTTGGTGATTTGAAGTACTAACAACGGTTACCAGATAGCACTTACCCCACCTTTAAACACTAATATAAAACACTTTTGGTGATTTTAGTCTGTCCCTATTCAAACAAATAGAAAATAGCTGCCCGGAGGCGGTAGTAACATGGCTGCCAAAGGAACTTTGCTGTAAACACACACTCACTCATAAAGGTGTGTATGAGGACATGCCACGTGTGATCATTTATCTGTCTGTGTGTGTGCTTCTTTTTCTCTGTGCAGTCTTCCGGAAATGTGTGGGTGACTCACGAGGAGATGGAAAACATGGCAACCTCCACCAAAATGGTTAGTCCATCTGGGTGACTCCCTTGTGCCCGCGGTGCCATGCATATGCCACGCTTCCGCAGCCCTCACAACCCCCAGCCTGCTGCCCCTGAATCCACCCCCATCCCCTCTGCCCTGCAATCTACCCAAAGAGTGCGCTTATTAAACCTTTTTGCATGTTTCTGTGTGATTGATGTCCTGTCGCTTTGAAAAATGATTCCATATTTAACTGCATTTGCAAAAATCGTTACCTAGTAACAACCACTGATGCTGATGCTTGGCGTGCACTTCATTTACTCAGACTGAACTGAGCTCAGTGAGTTATTTAGCTTGAAGAGAGCCTTGCTAACACTGTCTATTCTGTGCTACAACACGCTGTCACTCTGACCTTTGACTGACAGGAGAATGAGGAAGGAAGCTGGGCTCAGGTGAGAGAGCTGGCTGTCTTTGACCAAACAAGAGCCTTCCACCAACTCTTATATGTGGTATATTCATTATAGAAGTCTGTTAGTGACTTGGTTTATAGCTTAGGAAAAAATGCATGATTTTCAAATGGAATTGATTGGAAAATGGGCCACAGTTTGTTACATTGAGATATATGCAGTTATATTAAATGTGGAAGGTAAAATTAGTCAAATATGGTAGTTATGATATTCATTTTTAGGGGCCAAAAATACATACTTTTATGTTTTTATAGAACATATATTATTAAATATATAATGTATATCATGAAGTATCGCATGATATTCATGAGTTAACTTGCGATTAATCGCAACTTAATCACACATTTTTATCAAGTGTAAATGTATCTTAAATTAAGTTTAAATTAAGGCATTGATTATACTTCTCTAGTATAATTAAAAATATTATAAAATGTATTGTCATTTTATTATATTATTGAAAATTTGAAATGCATATAATAATAACGAAATCATTTAATATCTTTATATTATAATTATAAAATACAAATACTGCTATATATTATAAATACATATTTTATATATAATATATTTTGTTTATTATATAGTAATTTACTATATATAAATGTATATTTTATATTAAATTTATAAAAGTATTAAAATGACTGTTTAAACTAACTACTGTAAACCCATGTTAGATCCAGTTGCCAGAGGCACAGAAGGATAATGTCTCTTTTCTTTCTCAGACGTTAGCATATGGTGACATGAACCACGAGTGGATTGGGAACGAGTGGCTGCCCAGTCTCGGCCTGCCTCAGTACCGCAGCTACTTCATGGAGTGCTTGGTGGACGCTCGTATGCTGGACCACCTTACTAAGAAAGACCTGCGGACACATCTCAAGATGGTGGACAGCTTCCACAGGTAAACTATAGCAGTGATTGCTCATATTGTACAACCACAGTGTGAAATGGAATTTACATACAATGGTATATTCGTTATATCCTTACAGGGCTAGTTTGCACTATGGCATCATGTGCTTAAAAAGGCTGAACTATGACAGGAAGGAGTTGGAGCGAAGAAGAGAGAATTTCCAACATGACATCAAAGGTATGAGTAAATTATCATTGCACTCTGGATTCATTTCTTCTAACTTATGAAGGGAAGAGCACTATCTAGTGGCCGTACCTGTTATTTGCATTTCGGTGGCAGGAATGTGTGAGGTCAACAGCTGAGCTTTTTAGTGTCAAATCCATTTAAAGGGACGGCGCCCGGCTGAACTTCAGCATAACACATGAACTTGACACAGCTGTCACAGCTTTTTCAAATCTTTCATCTTCATAGCTAAAGACACACGCACCAACTGCTTATGACACACACACACTTAAGCACATTACGCACAGGATTGTACAAACAGAAAGCAAGCTAGCCAGCTGTGCAAAATGATCACACTCCACATATACTGTTACCTAAACACAGATATTTCCAGTACCGTTGTAAACACAGCCTCCTTCGAAGATTTGTTTCATTAATGTTTGCTACATTACTTAGAGGTGGTCTGACCAAAATCGTTTTATATCACGATAACTGAAAATACCTTTACATGTTTGAAAATATGGCTCTATAATGCAAGTAAGAGTCAATTTAATGTGAAATAATAACAAGAGATAATAGCAAATGCATGTACGTTGTTGCTCCTAGATACCCTGGTGTGGACCAATGATCACGTGATGCAGTGGGTTCAGAACATCGGTCTGAAGGAATACAGTAATAACCTGCTGGAAAGCAGCGTGCATGGAGCTCTCATTGCCCTAGATGAGACATTTGACTACAGTAGCTTGGCCCTCATTCTACAGATCCCCATGCAGAACACGCAGGTGAGGACCACACAGATGTTTAAAAGCAATTTAAAGCCACTAGCTGGTCCATACCTGCCTACCGTTCTAGGAAAGGACTTATGTAATGTTCTAACATAGGTGATATGGTGGTTCAGCATACTGAGGGTCTTTCCAAAATCCTGTATCTCTGATGTGTCTTCCAGGCCAGGCAGATTCTGGAGAGGGAGTTCAATAACCTCTTAGCATTGGGAACGGACCGGCGCCTAGAAGAGGTAGGTGAAGATTTGGATTCTGGATGGTTTTTAGCTTTTAGGAATTTTCCAGGTTACATGAAGTAACACTCTGCAGCGGAGCAGGAAATGCACTGCAGTCCACTTGGGTTTGTTTTCTTATGAAGCCAAAAGCATGTCATGGACTGACAAGATTGACATGTCATATTTTGTTTTAAATGTATTCTTTGGGAAAATGGGAAAATAATGATTGAGGTTCAAAATGTAGACTAGAGCTGCTAACACAAAGAGTGACACTGTCACCATTTATCTGTTATCTTTTGTCAGCGTGGGTCAGCATGGACCAATCACAATAATTTATGATTACAGGATAAGGCATCTTATTTAGTCATTTTATAGAAATGATGGGATGGATATATTTTTATTTTATGTCAGGTACCAATCTTTTTATTTAATATGTTTAAACAATTGGAAATTTTGTGTACAGTTGATTACAGTGAAGCAAACATCTTGAGATTTGAATACAGATTAACAAAAGATAGTTTGTCAAAATTAAAAAGCTGTTACACAGATAAAATAAACAAAATAATCTAATAAATAAATATTTATTTTTATGTTTATTTTATTTAGAAAATGCAATTACACATTTAAAATTGTATATATATAATTTACATATATTATGTAACAGCTTTTTCAAAGTAAAAACAAAAAACTAAAATATTTATTTTTATTTATTTTGTTTGATCTGTGTAACAGCCTTTTCAGAGTGGAACAGAAACATAAAATAGTTATATTATTTTATTTATTTATTTAGTTTTATTTACCTAACAGCTTTTTTTCAAAATGAAACATAAACTATAATTATTATTTTTTTACTGTGGGTTTTATTTTTATATGTATAACAGCTTTTTCTGTAAAAAGCACATTTTATAATAAAAAATGTGAAATAGTATGAAACGTGATTTTAAATGTCAGATAGTTTTTGCTTTTACTTTTGTGAGCTGGGAGCCAGAACCTTCTGCAGAAATAGTCAGGATTGCTCTGCTCAATATTAACGTTGACATTTGTTCCCCTTAGAATGAGGAAATAAACTGAAGCTTTTATATCATAGTGCTGACATTGGTTCTCTGTTGCCATGTTTGAAATCATACGGATATTGGTGCAGTCATACTTTTGAAAAATATCTGAACCCAGTTGTTGTGCTGTCATCCATCTCTTTTCATCAGTGTGATGACAAGTCCTTCCGAAGGTCTCCATCGTGGCGTAAGCGCTTCAGGCCGAGGGATGGCCAGGGTCTTGGTATGATGCCGGGGTCCATAGAGACTCTTCCCGCTGGCTTCCGCCTCAACACCATGTCCATTCCGCCTTCTATGGCTGCTGTGCCCAGGAGACAGCTGCAACCAGAAGGTAGAAAGGGGGGCAGGGTGTTTTACAAGGGTGAAATGAGTTCACTATTGCCATTAGCACATTGCTTTTTAATGGTTGCAGTACAGTACTAACAAGTTGTGCCTTCTCTAACTCTTTTACAGTATATCTTACGACGCTAATTGCAAAATATGTATGCGTAATGACTGTGAAAGCATGTGCTAAAAGTAACTAATATTAATGGCAGAGGTCGGGGTCCTTCAGTTTGTCATTGCATGTTTTCTCCCCTCTGTGTCTCTGTGGTTCAGCAGCCGGTCCCCCGGCCCCGCAGAGACTAGACCCCTCAGCTGTTAGGACTTACTCCTGCTAACTTGCTTTTACTAATCACTGCACTTACACTAACAGGTAAGCTGTTCACTTCAGCCTCTCATCTATACATTCTGACGGCTCAGTAAGAGATGTTTAACACCACCTCCTAACCAGACGTGATGCGATTAGATTCCAGCATCAGGCAATTTGTCTGTCCATCAAAGTGACACGACTATGAGAAATCAGGCAAAAATCACAGCCAATCAGAAGAGTGCATTACATTCAAAACAAAATAAATATTATTTCATTTTAACATTCATTAAAAAAATACATACTGAGTGACTGATATCCTTTTTGTCATAGAATACACGGTTTTGTTAGTTTTTGCATTTTTTCCCTTTAATTCGAACCCCTTGAATCATCCATTGTCACTTTCAGTATCGCTATACAGGTCACACAAAATGATATTAAAATTGACATTAAATTCTTTTAACATAAAGCACATAATCAGTAGCTATCATTAGCCAGCTTTCCATCCAAGGATTTTATTGCAAAAAATGGTTTAGCGTATCAAAATGTTTACCAATATAGCTGAAGGAAATGCCAATGATCTGCCATTTTTTACAAATGTCGAAACAATCTTTTTCCGCTTAGCTTCAGCGTATAAAATGTATACACTTTAAATGTCGCGAAAACTAGTTTGGAAACACCTTTTTTTAAATGCAAATAAATGTGGTGTCACATGACAGAATTATATTCAGCGTCCAAGCGTGGTGTTGTTCCCATTAAAGGGGGGGGGGGGGGGGGGGGGGTGAAACACTCAGTTTCAGTCAATCTCATGTCAATCTTGAGTACCTATAGAGTAGTATTGCATCCTTCATATCTCCAAAAAGTCTTTAGTTTTATTATATTTATAAAAGAAATATGGGCTGTACAGAGTCTTTCCGGAAAAAAACGAGCGCCTGGAGTCGTATCGTGTGGGCGGAGCTAAAGAATGACGAGGTGACAAAGCGGTGACGTCCTCAAGCGTGGAGAAACCCATGGCTATCTCAGCTAATACAGATAATGATCCAGAATCAAATCTGAGGCTGAAATAAATTGAACAGGAGAAACAGCAACATCAGGACGTCCGTCTCTGTGGTATGTACTGTATTTAGTGGCCTGTCAACATTTGTGTGTCTTTACTAGCAGTTTATGAGGACATGATTCGGTTTATGGACTATTGTATGCGACTAACGTTAGACCTTAGCAAGCAAAACGGTTTTGCACGTCAGACTAGTGTAACGTTATACAGAGAACAGCAATGGAGTAACCGTTAGCGCATTTGAATGACGAAGCACGCAATCGTGTCGTTTACTGATGTCTACTCATGCGACGGTAGCCAATACCAGAGACATTTGAAGCAGTTTTACTCACTGGCTGCTTCCAAAGCAGGACTGAACCTTTATCGCTGGGCCCGCTCCGTCAAAAACACACTTCTTTGGTATGATTTGGTGAAGTCCTGTGACAGCAGTGGCGTGGAAATCCACTTTGCGACGCGACTGGAGCGATATTGTGAAGCTTCCCGTCATTTCTGCGTTCAAATCGTTCAAATGCAGCGCTGCCTTCCTGGAATGCTGTGCTGAAGCGTTGAAGTCGCTCGACGTCAACCATAGGAATAAAGTGGAGCGCGGCGCAGACTATAAAGACAAAAGTGTTCACGGACGACTGTATCTGCACCTGAGAGAGTGTTTACTCTCTCTCTCTAGTCACGCGCGCGCGCCCCCTACCGGGAGAAGAGCCCTTACGGCCCATACAAGGACCTTCCGTTCTATTAACGTCAAGTCGACCCATACTCGAAAAAAAACTCTCTGAAACTTGTGAGAAACCGGAAGGAGTATTTTTGACACAGAAATACTCCATCAAACGTCCAACATTAGTTTTTGAAACTTTGTCTATGTTTAGGATGGGAATCCAAGTCTTTAACAGTGTAAAAAGCTCAGTATGCATGAAACAGCATTTCACCCCCCCTTTAAAGCATTTCTCTGTATCTCAAAGGCGCACTAAATCTATTATATTCATATTATTAAACTGTATATTCAATAATTGTATTACTATTGGTAAGCATTAGATGTGTTACCAATCAAATATCATTCATCCTTATTTTTGTAATTTTGTGTTTTTATCTAATAAAACTTAATCAGAAGAATAATAGCTAACCCATTTCTGAATATTGCTTGATCAAATATTGAGTTAAACAGTAAAAAACAAAGTTAAAAAAAAATTATTATGTATAGGGCAATTTAATAATATAATTTAATAATATAATAAAGTTTTGTTTCAAAATGAAATTGGAAAATAGCACCTTGAAAATCTCTGCAGCTCATCAAAAATAAAAATGGGGCATCTGTCAAACAAAGGAAGGCTGTTTGAGTTTCTAATACTGACAGAAAGAAAAGTAAAGTACACAACCGTCTGTATCTAAATAAATCAAATTAATACCATAAAATCACGATTTCATGAGCAGGAGATTTCCTACTTGACAAATGAAAACAATGTAACGTTTGTTAATAAAATAATTTTATTATTAAAAAGTACAATTATTAATATGTAAAATAATTTTATCTCAAACAAAAAAAAAATAAAGTCGGTTGAATCCAAAAAGCTCTAAACAAATTTTAGAATTAGAATTGTTAAGACGGCATGTTGCATACAGGACAGTTGAGCTGCTCTGTTTCCAAACCCATGATCATGAAGGCAGTTACATGGAGTCCCAATTCTCCGTCATCTTCTGATTAATATTTCATCATTTAGTAATAGGTCTATTATTCTGAAAATAGTAGCAGTAGGTTTCATTCTTCTTATTACTCTCTGCATTTTACAAATATCTGGGACACGAAAGATACTATATAATTTGTGATATACCTAAAAAACTAAGACTTTTTAGCGATACAAGACCTTAAGCAAAAGCGTATGTGACAATGCATTTTTTTTTTAAATAAAAGGCTAATTGAATCGGAAAAAGTGGATGGAAACTTGGCTGTTGTCATACTTTGTATACTTTTATTTTATCTGTAATATCTCAGAAAAATAGAAACCGTTTCTAAAATCCTAATCTATTGTTGTTGCAGCTGGTTGGGATAAAAAATCTGATTAACATGGAAAAGATACTTTTGTACTGCATGTTATGGCATCTTATCGCATCTGGTTAGGCAATAATGCTTTTTTAGTTCTGCTTTTTGGACATGAATGGTCAATTGAGTTTCTTTTTGAGTGTTCAAATTCAAAAGATAAACTAGAAAAGTAGCGTAAACTTCTATAAAACAGACGAATGAAAGTTTATAATCAAAGTTCATTTAATCCTTTCAACACCCTAGGAATTACATAGCAACCAATCAGAACACATTAGAAACTGCATAGCTACACACTGACATCCATTTATGACGTATCAATTGTAATGGATTGTTGTGCTCCATTATTTTATTTCAATTTTCAATAGGGCTTTTCACACTGCGCTTAACCCTGGGTTATCGTTTTTCTTAACCCTACTTTTAACCCTTTGTAAAGGAACGTTTCACACTTGTAATTTAGATGCGGGGTTAGCAACGCTTTTTACCCAGGATTTTAAAACCCTGGTCTTTTGCAGTGTTAAATCCGCATTGTAATGCCAAACTTGTACAGTGTAAAACACTGCGCTGTTAGAATGTTACAGCTAGATGCTTAGCAACCAATTCATGTGCTTTGGGCAGCCACGGAAAATCTATGTGATGTATATAAATAGTAGTTTCTTCAGGATTTAGAATGACCCAGGGTTAACTATTTCAAGTGTGAAAATCCCTAATGTCCTTTCATTTATTCAGTCTCATCGATTATATGAACATGTGAACTATAATGACCTTTTCTCTCGATTTAATCAAGTAAATATTTAATTTGTGTGATAAGGTGCATCACATTTTATAACTATTGCACTCAAATTGTTAAAGTGTTGTTTTAGGTTTGAAGTTAAGTTAATTTCAAAGCAGAAGTTCACACAGAACACTCTTCTCTGCATTGCATTTGCATTGTTCTTCTGTGTAAACCTGCTCTAGACAGACATGTTTGACTGTTGTGTCTCGCTCATAGCAAGCCGTTCTAAAATGCAGCATTCAAGTTCAAAGAGTTTAAGCCTTTTTTAATTCCACTGCCTGGCATCCCACATTTCTGAAACATAAAAACTCGTTCTCTGTGAAAGGCCCCTAATACATTATTATTCACACAAAATGCATTTTTTCTTTCCACTACGCTGCTCACATACGCACATAAACTATGCACATTGACAATGTGACTGTTGCACT
Organism: Pseudorasbora parva; assembly: GCF_024679245.1. Lineage (NCBI taxonomy): Eukaryota > Metazoa > Chordata > Actinopteri > Cypriniformes > Gobionidae > Pseudorasbora > Pseudorasbora parva. The sequence continues at coordinate 24,146,372 of NC_090193.1, forward strand.
TCCATCTTTTGTAGCATCTCCCACATTGCACATGAAAATGCGCTTCAGAAGTAAAAACTTGTTTCACATCTGTCATTTCTAAATGCAAAAACATGCTTTGTCTGAATGGCCACCCCAAAGCCGCGGCCACGCTAGACTTTGAGCATGCGAAATTTCAACACACTTCAACGGTCGTGATAAGACGTCACTCTCTGAAGCATCTTTTTTATTAACATGAATTCAACATATAAAAAATAGTACTAAACTCAAAATGTAAAAAATATACAATCTACTCGACTTAACTGCAAACATATTGTTCTTTTAATTTAGCCAAGAGGTCACTCCATGATATGTCGATCTTCTATTGGTCACACGCGATGCGTCACATGATGTGAATTCGTATCTCAGAGTTCACCAAGCTGGAATACAATGTTTCACTTGAGCTTGCTTTTCTGGTCTGACACATTCGCATGCGTTTGAATTAGGGCTGTGCAATATATTGAAATTATCGAAATATCGCAAATGTACATATCACAATATGCATATTGCAATTGCTCGCATTATCTGAATGATTTTAATAGGCTACTTCAACATTGTGAAAAGTGTGCGTTTTAGGTCACACATTGGGCAGAGAATAGACATTACTGTTACTTATGTGAGTTGCTTGATGTTAAAAAGAGATATTAAATGCAATAATTAGCGAAAAACAATAATTTGCAGTCTCGCGCTGTTTGACACACATTTTCAGAAGTTGTAGCGATGCTTTCGTTTTCCAAAAAGAATGTGAAACACAAATGGTTTCATTCTCAGTTTTTAAATAATTTGTTTAATATAATTGAAATAGATTTTACACACTAATTGCAATATCGTATCGCATATTGAATATCGCATTATTTAACAAGATATCGCATATCGCTTTTGTCTTCAATATCGCACAGCTCTAGTTTGAATGGAAGTCAACGGAATAAAAAGTGCTTAATGACCGCCCCTTTGGGAAAGCTCATACAAAATATATTTTTGCATGCCACTATTCTGCTTTTCCATTGTTTTATGTGTAAACAGACATGTGTGGCTGTTGCACTCATCTTTTGTTGCCTCTTTGTATATGACACGGCGTTCAAGTTAAAAGTCCAACCTTTAAAAAACGCTTTTCTAGGCGCTTATTTTGTTTTTCTGAATGCATGCGCTCTGTCTGTATAACTCCTTTCAATGGACATTAATACCAAGATGCAAAAGCTAAATGTTGAGTTGATAATTTTTGTGTGAATTCTTCCATTAAATAACTTCTATTTACTCGTCATTGACATTGTACATGGCATACAGAGGCATGACATCAGGTAAAGAAGTAGCAGTCAGCTTGTGTTTATACTTTCTCTGACTGCTTTACTGTCTGTACTGCTTTATCGTCTGATATGTTTTTTTGTGATTTCTATCCTGTCATTTCCCGCCAGTGCATTCCCACTACCTGTACGGACACATGCTTGCGGCCTTTCGACAATGAAATATGCCAAAATCTGGGGACACCTTGAAAAGATGAGGGAAGGGTTAACCTCCGCCCCTGCCCTGTCCTGAACCACACCAGAGCTTTCTTGGACACCGTGCAATAGAGGGGGACAGAAAAAGACGAATTTTGAACTCTTGAGCGCGTGGAACGCATTGCAGCCGCAAAGGAGAAATCTCGTCATATCAGTCGTTTCCCAGTAACCCCGGTTATATAGTCTTTGTGGTGGTCGTACTTAACTGGTGTACTTGGCCCTGTAGTCTGTCAGTGCTAGTCTGCTCCTTTGGGTGTGCCATTGGCATTTTACTGTTTAAGGCTTTCTTCCCTTTGGTTATGCAAATTATTAATCAACGTCTATGTATATATGAAAAACAGAAAAATATGCTATTATGTTTTTTATGGAAATATATATATCAGACTTGTATATCGAGATGAATATATCATTATTATATGAATTTTAAAGTCTCAGTTGTGACTGTTTCCTGTCGGTTAGACAGCTCCGTCTGCTAGAAAGGGTGTTACACTTGTAGTCGGTGGTGACTGGAGAAACGTGCGTTTGTGTTCACATCAGCAGTGCTTATCCACGTAGAGTTTCGGTCCACACACTTCCAGGACATCAAGATCATATGAAGCCATGATGCTAAATATTGTCGAGCATCAGGGAAAGCAATAGACTTCAGTTCACTTAGCATCAGGAGAAAAAAAAGAAAAAGAAAAAAAAGATTTCCAGCACGTAGGACCTGCAAACGAACATATGATCTCTTTTGGTGCCGCCATTTGAAATTGAACCACTATGGGAGCAAATGATTCTTGAGCAGCATACCTACTGAACAAGTAATGAGCGCATTGGGCATTTCTTCATTTAAGACAATATTTTCTGTATAATTCACAGGATGTATCGTGCTATTGTGGCAGCTACTGTACTGTGTGTGAAAACGTGTGTGTGTGTTTTAAGTGTTACACAATGCTGACAAATCATGTTCTTACTTTATGAAGTGCTCTCTATTAAAAAAAAAGTATTAATATAAGTGACTGTTTTTTTTTTTTTCATTTTATACGCAAAAAAAATCACCGTAATCATCCTTCCTAATATCCTTTTAAATGAATGGATGATGATTAAGTCTTGTTTGTGCTGTGTGGGTCACTGTTGGCATTGGGGTGTCCGGTGGAGCATGCATGCCACTATACTTGACAATCACTGTAGCATCTATTGCCTCTCTCTCTCGCTCTCAATCGCCATTACCACAGATCTAAAGGAATATATATCACTACTCAAACACTTGAACTTGAAATCCTGTGGTGTGCTGCTCTTTTTTTAAGCCTCGATCTGCCAATTGTGCCTAGCCTCTCACAGCCGGTTTAGTTGTTTCTGTTTAATTTATAATGCCTCTGTAATATTCAGCACGCTCGCTGAATTTCTGTTTGATCCTTTAGTGGCTTGCGAAAAAAAAATGCCTTGACGAGGACCAAGCGTTAGTACAATGCCGAGACATTTCCCTGATGCGATAGTGCTGGAGTAACTGAAGCCTCTTGCTTTGCAGCGTGTTCTCCTGTGATGGTCATTTTTACGCTAATTTGTTTCTGTAGCTCTTGACAGTAATGTGAACTGTAAAACAGGTGCAGGTCTCTCTCTCTCTTTCTCTCTCTCACACAAGCTCTTTCTCTTTTGTGTGCATGTAAGGTTTAATGTGTGTGTAAATAGATGATTTATGTATATAATTCTGTATAGAGTAGATGCAGATTCCACATAAAGCATGTGGTTGAACAAGTGAGGATTTTTCTTTTAATGTGATTTGTTTGTTTAGTACTGGTCAGATACTGTTGAGGTTGTTTTTTCCACTTTAAATGTAAAAAGATGTCACAAATAAATAATTATATGAATATATCAAATAAATATTTACCTTATGTATTATAAATCATTTTATGGATTATTGGGTTGTTTTTTGAAAGTACTTTCCAACAAAAAGATCAATTTGACGAACAAATCAATGGTTTTTAGAGGACGGAGAATAGGATTAGAAATGAATTTATACAAATACACAACAATCTTTATTATAAAAGTCCAAATAAGTTATTCAAAACACGCAGAAAAAATACAAAATAAAATAACAAAACCACTCTGTAGAAAATAGGAACATATTTACACGACTGGCATTCGGAACTAGATTAAATTAAGCAGAAATTGGTCAAAACCAGAAGTAAAACATTGGACCCACAAATGTTTTTTTTTTTCGTTGGTAAGCATAAAGCACACACAAACAGAATGAAAAAATAAAGGAATCAAGAGGAAAAAAGGACAAATTATGAAAATACGATTTGCCCAGCCTGACTGTGTTAAGTTTCAGCAGGAATTAGGCTGATTTGAAATTCGTTCTTATTCCCACAGAGATAAGAAACATTTGGAAATATAATCATATGGACCTCAAGATTTGTCTGGAAATTAAGCCCCCAAGGCTTTTATGACTTTTAAAAGGTTCTTTGTTCACCTTGGGTGTCATAGATAGTGCTGTTGTGGTCGGTGAAAGGTGGTCTGAACATAACGGTAGGGTCACCTTCCTCATTTATTTGCTTATGTCCACTGAATAGGCCACCGGAGTCACCTCTGTTCCTGTTATGCTGTCCACGATAGAGGTCAGAGACCTCAGGTTGGTCTGCTCTGGGGAGTCGTCATTCAGGAGATCTGAGGAAGTTAGAGAACGCTGTCATGCGTTTGCCAGGCAAGTTGTTCAAACCTCACAATATGGTAAGATGATTGTTTGTGTTAAACTGATCCCTCGTATTTGTCAGGCTAGTTAGTGTGGGGGTCTTACCCTCGTGGGTGGAGCTGTAGATGGGGGCGCAGTGCTCCGACGCACTGCTCCACTCTGGACTGCTGGAGCAGGTGCTGCCAGAGCCCTGATCGCTAGAGGACGACACCTGTTACACACAAACACACACACTACTGTCAGTCACATCAGCAGCTACCCCATGTCAGAACCGAGCACTGCACATGACAAACATGGCACAATGACATTTTCTGCCTTTACACGTTTGATTGAACGTTTTCTATAGCCGTTTTCGTGTTTTTAAAAGTTGAAACATGCAAACTGCGGACTTAATTTTCATACTATTTATTTGAAATGTATATAAAAAGTATTTTAATTAATTTAATTTAAAAGAAATGTACATTTTAAATAGCTTTATTTTAATGCAGTGCATTATTTATATATTTTAATTTAAATGATTTTTTTTAAATGTATGCTGCATTCAAGGCTGTATTTAGCCTTCAATATGAAATACAATTTAATTTATGTTTTATTCAGTTTAAATAAAACAATTTCACTTCTTTTTTTAAAATGCTTGCAGCTTTATCAACATCTTCAAATATTAACAAAATACAGCTAAAGTGGGCTCTTTTCAGAGAAAAGTCTTTGTTTTACACAATTGGAAAAATTCAGGTAATTGAATGCCAAAAAGAGTGCCCACTTACTTAATGTGAAGCACTTTCCAATAAGTTTTGCTTTAAGAAAAAGAAAGTGCCAGTTTTGGAAGAACAGTCCTTGAAAAACAGTCCCACCGTACACCTGCCCCTGATCACCCGAGCTTCACTCACCCCTTGAGGAGCTGCGGCTCTGTAATGCAGGTTTCCCTGCTCATGTTCCTGCTGGTTGAGGGAGCTGACCAACGCTTGCAGTCTCTCGATGTACTGGATGGCGCTGCGCAGGATTTCCACCTTAGGCAGCCTCTGGTTGGGATTCATGAGCGTGCTTCTCTTAAGAGCCTCAAAGGCCTCGTTGACTTTCTTCAACCTCCTCTTCTCCCTCAAAGTGGCGGCTTTCCGTCGATCCATAGTCACCGACTTGCGCTTGCACACCTTGCAGGCCCAAGGCAGGCACTGACCCGGACAGTGCTGCTGCTCCTGATGAGGAGACATTGACAGACCGAGGCTGGATGATGGAGATGGTTTGTCCTCCAATCCAACTCCGTTGGACAGCAGCCTTCCGTCTCCACACAAGCCCATCATGGAGCTTCTGTCCTGATATCCTGCTTGGTCGAAGCCTCCGGTCAGCCTGGATTGGAAGAAGTTATCACCGCCTTCGTAAAAACGCTGGTCTGCGAAGAAGTAGGGGTTGGTCTCGAAAAGCTCCATGTCTTGCTGGAATTAGAGTCCACCAGCTCTGCTGTGTCTTCTCTGAAAGCGGTATAGGTCCTTTACGGTCCTTGCAAGCGTGTGTGGGTGTTTCCCCCGGAGCTGAGCTCGTGCTGAAGAAGATCTGTGGACGACAACTGCTCCACACCAACTGCAGTGGTGGCATTTAAACTCTCTGCCTGGTGTTAGATCAGTAGGTTAAATATAGCCAGGGCTCTGAGAAACCTGACCCTGCGTTTAGCTGTTGCCACACATCTAAACTTTACATCTCTTTTCATTCTCCAATCTTCTGGGGATTTGGGACCGGTTTGCTTCAAGAACGGCGTCAGGCCGCTGTTGAAAGTGCAGGAACATGATCTGGGTGCTGTGGAAATCAAACAGACTACAGCAGATATGAAAGATCCACTATGGCTCCTTAATTAACTGATCTAAACCCTTGTCAGACAGCATCCCCTTCTCTTCTAAAGCAGAAAAATGTCTCATCACTTTTATGTATTATAAACAGGTCATTGTTTCCAGCTTTGCAGGAGCAATTCATTATAGAGAGTGTCTGTTTAGAAAAAGAAACTTAAGATAAATGGGAAACTTTATTTTTGATAAAGGTTTTATTTTTTTAATACTTTAAATCTGTAAATAAAATAATGTTGTAGAATAAATTGGAATAATAAGTAGGATATATTAATATATAAATACAGTTTTATTTCTATGTTTTATTTCTATATTTTATTAATATAAAAATACATTTTATTCATAAATGCAGGCCTTTTTATCATTCTTTGTCCAATCAGCAATCAATTTTGATGATGATGATGATGATAATAATAATAATAATAATACATTCATTTTAATATATTATAATATTTATATAGTAATGTTAAGAATATATAATAATCATATTAATAATACATATATTAATTTATAAAATAAAATTATAATCTCAATCTTATTATAATTTGCTGTTATTAATAATAAATACTACAATTTTAATGTCATAAAATATAATATAGAAATATTAGATATTTTAAATGATCTTCACAATCTTTGTCCAATGAGCTCATTTGCTGTTGTTAATACTATTAACAATAGTACATATTATTTGAATATAGAACAAAATAGAATTAATAAATACATTATTATATTTAATATTTAAAATGATCATGTTTAAAAAATGGTTCGTTTTTTCTAACAAGATGTTTCTCTTAAAATCTTTGTGGTAACTGTGTCTATATGTTTACCTGTCCTGTAATGTCTGGCATTACTTCAGTAAGGTAGACCTTTCTTGTCCCTGACCCCAAAAAGTGAGGTAGGCTCTCCGGATGCTGGAAATCCCTAACAGGCTTGCCTGGGCTCATAGCTCACATGCTAATTCGGAAGAGCTTCTGCTATGTTCCCTAATGAATCCGCAGGCTTATTTATGGTTACTGACACACCACAGCTATTCAAGGTTCATGTAGTAGTACATGGTGAAGGGGGTTTTTCACCATGATATTTTCCCTGAGTGACAGTATGCTGAAGACTTCTGCAATGTCACTGGTGAAGGAGTCCCCCAAAATACGTGTGCCTCTGTCCTTTCAGATCTTTTGTTTGTGAATTTAGAAATGGAGACCCTTTTCAGAACTTATAGGTACCTTCTGCCCTTGTCCTGCACAGGTCCGAAGCGGGAAGCCCCGTGGTGCTCTCGTCATGGTAACCCAAGCCTCCATCCTTGGCAGGATTAGGAGTCTGTGCAGTTGGCTGTCAGGTTAAAATGTGATGGATGATCACTGATGGTTGCGGAGCACAATGGGGCCTCTGTGGCTGTCCAGGCTGCAGGGGAGCAGTGTGTTGGAATCATTCACCCCAGACCTTCTCTCAGCCTACTGTCAGCAGAAATGGAGGATGGCAGGGTGACAGGTCCATGCATCCACACACACACACACACACACACACACACACACACACACACACACACACACACACACACACACACACACACACACACACACACACACACACACACACACACACGTCTGGTTTACTATCTTTGCGGGGACTCTTAATAGACGTAATGGTTGTTATGCTGCACAAACTGTATATTCCTTCTCCTTACTCAAACCCTACCCCTAAAACTACCTATCACAGAAAGCCTTCTGCTTTTTAAAAAAACTCATTCTGTATGAGTTTGTTTCCTTATGGGGCCCTCAATTTAGGTCCCCATTGTAACACAAGTCCCCATGAGTCAGTGCATTCAGGTTCCCACCAGGATAGAAAAACTGGAGCCTTTCCATAGATAATGATTTTTATACTGTACAAACTATATTCTTTCCCTTAACCCTAAACCTACCCATCACAAAAAAAAAAAAAAAATTATGCATTTTAACATTTTCCAAAAACATCACATAGTACAGTTTATTAGCTGTTTTCCTCATGGGGACCAAAATATTGCCATCAGGACATTTTGTCCCCATAATGTAAGGTTTACCTGGACCACACACAGACACACACACACACACACACACACACACACACACACACACACACACACACACACACCACCCAGGAACTCTTCCTGAAAAGGAAAACGCTTTCTCAGCATTTTAGTAAAGGTTAGGTTACCAATGATATAACAGTTGTCTTGTTCGAAAGGTGTACAACAGAGAGGGGTGTCCATGGTGAAACTTTTTCTTAGAAATGTATTTGCGTTCACACTTAAATCTAAAAAACATAACACAATTATCAAGAAACTTTCAATGTAATGACTTTAAATGTGGTGCACCATCCAGTAAAAATGTGTCATATTCTTTTATACCTTGAATACATGATCTTAATCATTGTTTTATTTTTAAGGCATTTTTCTAATCATAATTACTAATCATAATTAATACTTCATAAATGTCATTACCCTTTTTTCAATTAGTCACTTGACATCTCACAACCTAAACCTTTCCTAGTCATTAAATTAAACTTTTTGCCAGCTTGTGGATTATATTTCACAACCACATGCAATGTCTTAGCATCGTTAGAAAACCTAACATATTTTGCAGAAAATGTCAAAATCTATTGCGTAACCCTTATATTATGTTAAAAATATGGGTATGCTCGCCTAATTGGATTTAATACAATTTACCAAAATTACAAAGCAGAAAGAAAGAAGAAAAAATATATTTTTTTGAACTGTTTAACAACACTTTTTAAACACTTTTGTATTGTATTTACATTGTCCAGCCAAAAATAATAATAATAATAAATAAAAATAAAGTTGCTGTTTTGATTTAAATAGGTAAATGTTTAAGAGTCTTTGATTGGATCATTATTGCAAGAGTTCATCCAACCCTAATCCTAATTAATGGAGTGTGTAGCTTTCATTTCTTAAACCATCATGTAGAAAGACACATCATGGCCGTATTCCAGGATGACAATGTCAAGATTCATCAGGCTCAAATGTTTAAAGAATGGTTGGGAGGGAGCATGAAGAATCATTTTCACACATTGGCACCTCTGAGTCCTGACCTTAAAATGCCCCTATTATGGATTTTTGAAAATGACCTTTCATGTAGTGTGTAATATAGTTCTAAGTGAATGAAAACATCCTGCAAAGTTTTAAATCTGAATGTGCACCGTATATAAAGTTATTGTCTCTCAAAAGTAAGAGTCAATTAAACAAATCATTGCAAGCTGTTTTGTTGTGACGTCAAGACGAAACATATTAGCATATTCCCTGTCCACTTATTACGCATGAGACACCAGGGAAAACTTAACCACACATGCACTGCAATAAATTAGAAACACACACACACACACACACACTTGCTAATGCTGATGGCGAGGAATTACAGTTGAAACATCTTATAATGTACCTTAAACTGGGTAGCATCAGTGAGAAATGTCTTACTCAAGGTTTGGGTTGAATAACTAATTCTTCCAATGTTTCATCAATGATTCGGACTCGCGGTGGGATTTGTGTAAAATCAATGACCTTGTTACTGTCTTTACTGTGTGTACATTAATCCATTCGCTTTAGAAAGCCTCCGGACGGAGCAGGAGTATACCTTTATGGTACGTTTGTTTCCAAAATACGCGCTGTATGCAGTAGACCAATCACAACAGACTGGGCCATCTGACCAATCAGAGCAGAGTAGGCTTTTGGAAAGGAGGGATTTAGAGAGACGGATTCATCCATCGAGTCGTTTGAGAATCATTGAACATTATGGTGATGTGTAATGCATATTATGAGAAAAAACTTTGATGTAAAGAAAACTTTAAGATAGCATAATAGGGGCACTTTAAATTCATTGAAAGTCTTTGGGATTGGGCTGAAGTAGACTTTTACTCATGCATTGTCAATACAAGATCTTGACAAAAACGGTATGCACCTCTTGATGGAAATGAATGTTGTGATTGATTTCCATCAATTTTTGGTCAAGATTTGTATTGACAATGCAAGAATTGAACAGTCTGTAAAGTCTACTCCAGCACATCCCAAAGACTTTCAATGAATTTACAATGCCAATTCATGTGTGAAAATGATTCTTCATGCTCCCGTTTGAGCCTGATGAATCTCGACCCTGTCATCCTGGAATGTTTAAAGGTATAGTTCACCCCAAAATTAAAATGACCCTATGATTATCCAGATGTATATTACATTCTTCTATAAATGATGTGAGTTGTATAAATAAGCACATCTTTGTCTTTATTAATAAACAAGCTTTATAATGGCAGTAAATGGGTGCATCGATAAAAAAAAGTGCATCGATCCATTATAAAAGTAATCCATACGGCTCCTGGGGGGTTAATAAAGGCCTTCTGAAGTGAATCGATTGGTTTGTGTAAGAAAAATATTCATATTTAAAACTAAACCTAAACATAAAGTCAAATATCTAGCTTCCGGTGGATTGCCTTACGTAATCATCTGAAAGAAGAAAGTCATATACACCTAGGATGTCTTAAGGGTGAGTAAATCATTTAGTAATTTAAATTTTTGGGTGAATTATCTTTTCAAGAAATGAAAAGCTACAGACTCCATCAATTAGGGTTATAAGAACTGTTTACACATATACCATGCCAGAAACATAATCACAGCATTAACGATCAAGTCAACGATTGACTCTTAAGTATTTGCCTATTTAAATCCAAACAGCGTACTTTGTGTTTCTTTGAGAAATGGCTGATTAATTGCCTTTTTATTCACAATTTCTACATTTTAAAACTCGTATGGTAACAATCACCAACCATATCGTATATTGTTTTTGTAATATACATGTAACTACTTAAAGTCACAATGAAACCGTTTCAAGTTCAACTGTCCCTGACTACCGGCAGGCACACAAGAAACAAAGGTTTATCGCGGGGGATTGAGTAGATCCTCAACCAGACAGATGATATCAGTCTATTTGAGTGGGTCTTAGGTGCAAGGCGACATGGTGTGCTGCCCTGTCACTGAAAACAGTGTGCTACTTCTCCTCACTGACAAGCAGCAGCACATTGCAGGACAGCTGGCCAAAAGGGAGGAGGAGAGAGGGGGAATTGGCTTCTTGTGAAGAAATGCCCAGAACGTGGCTGCATTAGCCATGGAATGCTCACTCTTCGCTCATATTTGGCTCTCAAACCCTAGAAAGATATTACGAGCTCTGTTATTGCTTTTAGGAGAGGGAGTAGCGACTTGAACAGATGCTTGGATCCTCTGGACCGCATGCAGCGCTGAGCTGGCCTAGCAACAGGTTCAAGTCTCATCAGGGCTGTCTGACAGGGACTCGCTCTTTTCAAGCACCTCTATTATGACTTCTAAGCATGCCTTATCAAATCCAGTGGCCCCCAAATTATGATGCACATAAAAATGTATGATTGCGATTGCATTAGATACCAAAATATAGCAAATGGCATTATGTTACAGAAGAACATAAAAGTTAAGCGTACAAAGCTGTAGAATCGTGTGCTTACAGATGTTGTTATCTATGCAATAACATTTATACATTAAAAATAACTTGTATCCAAATACTTTGGGGTCACACTCTTTATCGGCATCTATAGACCTTATTCAGATAGGTATTCAGATTCTGCTGTAAAAAAAAAAAAAAATACAAAAAGTTGTAAAGCTCCTATTACTTATTATATTCCACAGCTCACATGTTGACATTAGTTTTTTCTTCTGAAACTTTTTGGAAATATATTTTTGCATAAAAACAATGTTTTTCATCAGAAAAATCTAAAAACAGATTAAATAACAACCCTCACAGCCTCACTTTTATTCCCATTAAAAATGGTGCAAAGATGGTGCTGTCATGAATAAGGTTTAGATCTGTGAAAACCTTCAACATTCATGGGACCTTTCCACTCCACAAAAGGTTATTCTTATAGTGGGAAAGGGTTCTATGAAAATGTTCTTCACACTAAGAAAAAAAGGAACCCATCATGGTTTTCTATATGGCATAGCTATAAAAAACAAAACAAAAAATTAATTGAGAAGCAAACCATAACATATATCTTATCTTATAAATAAAGATTATATACGCAACTTGTATTTTTCTTGTTTTGATTTAATTTTATGTCCATAAATAGCTCATAAATAAGTCAAAAGCCATGCCAAAATGCAATAACATTGTCAAACATCTTAAATTGGTTTAAAAAAAAAACAATACATCATAAATATATGGCATATTATACAAAGATTAATCAATATTAATAAGATTCCGAGTTAGTTTTGGCCAGAACATACACAGCATAATATATATATATATATATATATATATATATATATATATATATATATATATATATATATATATATATATATATATATATATATATATATATATATATATATATATATATATAAATTATTTATTTATTTATTTATTTTTTATTATTATTATTTTTTATTTTTGGCAGAACTATATATCACAACTTAGGCTATATTCTACTACTATAATACCATTAAGAAAGTGGATCACTGTTTTGCTGTTTTGTGTGTGTGTGTGTGTGTGTGTGTGCGTGCGTGCGTGCGTGCGTGCGTGCGTGCGTGCGTGGGCGTGTGTGTGTGTGTGTGTTATTATTATACACTGTACACACACATATATTATGTAAACACCAACTTTTATTTTGGACGGGATTCATCTATTTGACAGGAAAAAAATAGTTGTTTATTCATAAAACAAAAAAATATCCAACAGCTCACAAGTTAAAAACTTCCTACAGCTCTGTTAATGTACAGGAGAGTCTCTGTACATTATTTGACTACCTCAATATATATTAATTTTAAAGACAAAAATATAAATATGAGATAAAAACTTAAAAATGAAAATGTAAAATGCATCAAACTGCAATATAAAAAGTATAGGTATAATTACTTAAAAATAAAAATGAATTTAAATATAAATAAAATAAAAAATGACAATCACATAAAAAAAAGTCAAAAATATAATCTAAAATTAACTGAAAATAAAACTGAAAGTATGAATAAACATTGTAATCGTATATAAATAATACTAAAATAACACTGACCGGTACCTGTGTTTTTACTGTCTTTAAAGGGCTCTCGGTCAAAAAGAAACAGTAGTGACAGGGCCTTACAATACGATAGTCACTGGTCTCTTTTATCAGGTTATAATCCTCTACAACAAACAGAATGGAAAGCATGTGCGTGTGCAGCTGTCGGTGTCTTAGTGCAAGTGGTGTCATGTTAAGTCACAGGAATGATCCTGGCTCTCTGAGCACCATGACTGCCTATCCCCTCAGTGGCACGCTACTCACTGTTAGTAAATGCCTCTCTCCAAGAGACCACAAACAAATCCGCCTCACTGTAGGAGCGGAAAGAAGAATACCACGTAAAAACGATTTGGAGGGTTCAGGCTTCTGGAGATGTGGCCTTGTGTTTTAGGAAGAGAAAAGCGGTCCAATGTAACCTTCATATTCTGTTGTGATTTACTGTTGTTTTGTTTGGGGTCCCTGAGAGAATATATGTGCAAAAAGAAAAATAGTCTTTTGGAAAATAGCCTTTTTTAATATTAAAATTCTGCACAATTTTTCAAATGTGTCTCTCTGACCTAAACAAAAGCCCTGTATGCAGATAGTGTTGTAAAATCATGAAGTTTGAATACATCTGACCCGTTTGTCACATGCCTGTCCTGTCTTGTGTGCTCTTGTGAGTTTTTGTTATTTTGGGCATGTGCTCTGTCATTAGCTGTGTCTCATTTCGTTAAATTTCGAAGGCTCCTCAATCAGAATTAAACGAGACGTCCTTCGTAGGACACACAGGCAGGAAGTATCACGTTGTTGCTAAGCCAACAAGTTCAGCCTCGTTGCGCTCTCACGCCAGTTATATGAATGAAAATGATTTATAACTTGAAAATGACTATGAAATGTTTCTTGTCTTGACAGCAATGTACTGTTCTAAATGTTTAAAATGCACTAAACAGTTGTAATCCTGTTTACCACAACTATCTGTTTGAGGTAATAGAGCTTTAAAAAAAAAGAAAAAAAAAAAAGCTTGAACTACTTAATTTAAACACCACACCTACGCTTGCATGTATATCTGGCGGTGGTGCAGTTTTTTCATATAGCCTAATATAAAAAATAATAATATGACGGTTGTTAACGGAGACGCAAAGAATTGTGGGTTATCTCCAGCCTTTGAAGGCTACACCTCATACACACTCCGAATTCCTGTGAAAGAAGGACACATTCGAAGGTCGCATTTGGAGCGTCCTACTCACTTTTTTGAAATGAGACGGCCTTATGACGTATGCACCCTTCGAATGCGACCTCCGGAGGACGCATCCTTCTGAAATGAGACACAGCTTTTGTCTGATCCCTCACCCCCAGCGGCGTAGCACCAAATTTTGGGCCCTGGGTACAAACCATCTTGCTGGGCCCCATACCATGTATGTGTATGTATAGAAAACTGACTTCTAAGGCCCTTCTTTTTAATAAATTATCATTTTCTCCTGCACTTGAGTCTTCGACACCTATTATCCTGTATCTGTAACATGACATAACGATCCGACCATACTATGCAAAGAAGGTCTCATTTTCAAAGGCCCTCGGTGCCAGTTCTGGGGGTCCTTAGTCTGGTGGTTCTTAGTCTTGTGGTCCCAGTTCCGGTGGACCCAGTTCCGGTGGACTCTGTTCCTATGGATTATGTTCCGGTGGTCCCTGTGCCGGTGGATCTTGTTTCGGTGGTCCCAGTTCCGGTGGTCCCTACTCTGGTGGTCCCGAATCCTGAAATGGCTTGGAGGACTGTGATGGGATTATTCGTGGTGGTAGTCCTGCATGCTTGGAAGGAGCACAGGGCTTTATCCAAAGCCCCGGAGGCAGTTCCAGTTGTCCCAGTTCCGGTGGATCGTTTTTCCGGTGGTTCCAGTTCTGGTGATCCCAGTTCCAGTGGATCATGTCCCAGTGGTCCCAGTTCCGGTGGATCGCTTTCCGGTGGTCCCAGTTCTGGTGATCCCAGTTCCAGTGGATCGTGTCCCAGTGGGCCCAGTTCTGGTGGATCGTTTACCGATCCTGTTCTGGTGGATTGTGTTCCGGTAGACTCCGTGCCGGCGGTCCCAGTGCCAGCAGAGTCTGTCTCCGCACCACCATCTTGCTCTCCTCCTGCCCTGGCCGCTTGAACTTTGTTGGCCACCATGGCCTCCTGAACGTTTTGTTTTTCCCGTTCCTCCCTTGTTTACCCCTCCCTTGTCTGTTCCTTCCTTTTCTGTTCCTCCCGTCCCGCCCTGGTCTGTCCCTCCTGTTCCGTCCCCCCCTGGTTGTTTTGTTTATTTTTATTTAATGAGTTGGTTCACCCAAAAATTTAATTTATATCATTAATGAATCACCCTAATGTCGTTCCACAACAATAAGATCTCCGTTCATCTTCGGGACATAGTTTAAGATATTTTATATTTAGTCCCAGAGCGTATGCAAGTGTGCACACTATACTGTCCATGTCCAGAAAGGGAATAAAAACATCATCAAAGTAGTCCATATGTGACATCAGTTAGTTAATTAGAATCTCTTGAAACATCAAAAATACATTTGGGTCCAAAAATCACAAAAACTACGACTTTATTCAGCATTGTCTTCTCTTCCCTGTTTGTTTTCACTCCTCAAATAAAGATTTGAATGGTTGTGAATCAATTCATGATTTGGATTGCCAATGTCATGTGATTTCAGCAGTTTGGCAGTTTGATACGCGATCCGAATCATGAATCGATACGCTGATTCATAACCGTTTGAACAACCGTGGAACGAAATTAGGGTGAGTCTTAATGATATAAATTTCATTTTTGGGTGAACTAACCCTTTAAATATCTAAATGTTAGTGAGAAGAAGAAAAGTAAAAAACTTTTGGATATCAATCTGCAAATGGTAAAGACATCGTTTATGTTCATCTTTGTTAGCTCTTTTGAAGGTATCTTGAGTAAAACAGCTTTTTATAGAGTGGTTCAGGTATCACTTTGTTGGCCAAAACACAGAAGCGAGTTAGCATTTTAGCACTTCCGGTTCCCTTGCCCAAAGTCAATGATTTTTGAATGGGGTTTTGGTTAAATGGCTGAAACTGTGGTGAACACAAGCTCAAGACACTTTCACGTTTTATTCTACAACATAAAATACATCAGTATTACCCCAGACCATTTATTTTCTTGAAAAAGTCAGTTGATAACAAGTGACTAAATGGGACTGCAGAGGCTGTCGGGGAAATGAAATGTTATCACGTCGAACAGGTAAGCTCAGTCTGCTTTTACGGCCTCATCATTCTTATAATTATGCTCTTATGAACCAGTCTAAATCAAACCTTCTGGGAAAATGTTTTTAAGTAAAAACTTAAAGAGTTGTCAGAAGCTTAGTGATGATGACGTTGAAGTCGTAGGCCCATGGTGTAGCTAGTTTAGAGCCTACCTTTAGCTTTTTACTTCTGGCGATTGCATAGGCTTCAAAATTCATAAAAGTTGTGTTAATGTAAATTATCTTGATGGACAAAACGGGCAAGTATCTTAAATGTTTGTTGACCACAGAGCTTGTTTAGTGGTAATCCAAAAACCTATGGGAAAATCTTATTGGGTTTTTTCGAAGGAACCTGTGTGATGCTAACTGCCGATTGGCCTAAGTGACGGCAAAAGACCTGAACCAGAAGCGATGCAACTTGTTTTACAGAATGCCCAAGTTTGTTGCGCATAACTTCCATTGGAAAAACTTGCTGTACTCTCAGAAGTGCTATACATTATAGTTCTCCTTTTTAATCCGCTTAGAAAAGTGCCACATCTTATTTTATGTCATCATACTTGATCGTTTAACTATTCGTGTAACTATATTTAAATAGGGAAAACGTGGAGGTTTTTGGTGGCTTCTAACTTGATCTCTGTTTGGTACCATAGTGAATGAACCGGGCTTAGTGGGCTAAGCTAAATGCTATCAGATCGTCACCTCACATCAGAGAGATTAGGTCCATGCAATGAGACGAGAGACGTATACATCAACTCGTTTTAGTTAAGGGAATAACATAGTTTAATATGAAAAAGCGGTGAAGTATCCCTTTTAAGTGATAGTTCACCCCCAAAAATGAATGTATTGTCATTATTTTTTCACTCTCATGTTGTTCAAAACCATGTGATTCTTCTGTTGAACACATAAGCAGATATTTTAAACGTATAGGTATTTGACGTTAGCCATTGACTTCCATAGTATTTTTATAGCCATTACTCCAGTCTTCAGTGTCACATGATCCTTCAGAAATAAATCTAATATGATGATTTGGCTCTTAAGAAACATTTCTTATTGACATTTTCAGGATTTTTGGTGAAAGGAAAGAGCAATGAAAATTGATTTCAAATAGGAATTGTGTCTGTCACTTTTGATTACATTTTTTTTTTTACTGACCCCCAACTTTTAAATGGTAGTTATGGACTACTGTTTTGGAATAACAATATATTTAAAACTAGGCCCTAATTCCGTTCACTCTTTAAAACATCAGCTAATTTAGGGATAGATTATTTCCATAGCTCAAATGCCTAATTAGCATGTATTCCACAACAGTACAAACTTCATGAGGTGAACTATCAATCACCTTCTTAAACTGCTGCCTCTCATGGGTCATTTAAATAGACCAGACAAGCCGTTAACGATACATCACTTTCTAAGTGCACCATCATGGCGGCTGTCCATGTGGGAAGCTGGTGGAAACACCTCTTTACAAGAGCATCACAGAACAGCTGACAAACCCTTTAAACCTCATAATATGCCCTTCAAGAGACTTTGTGGAAAAATGCACCTCTGCATTTTCATGTAGTGTAGGCCTATTACTGCTAAAAATGGATCACCTTTGACCTCCCTATTTTGCGTCAGTCAAGATAAAGATTGGATATCTATTCTGTTTTTTTCCACATAAAAGGGTGTGTGTTCCTGTTAAATTCCATTTGATTGTCACCCACAGACCTACACGGATGCCTCAATGCCATGAAAATCTAGGATTGCATCTCAGAATAGCATCCTTTAAATACCTTTTCTCTGCAGTTTGTAGACTTAATATTAGACCTATCTTTGGAATTCGAAATATAGATTTCAAACACATGCATATTTTTCATTCTCAGCAGTTAACAGTGATCATTCCATAGATGAATGCATGGAAATCGCAATGCTTTTCGATTCAAACATTTGTGATCATTACTTGTATCTGACATCCATTTGAAAAGGTGGGGCAGGGATGGGACCGCATTCAAACGTTCTCTGCGGAAACTATGCCGGCAATGGTCCTAACTTTGTTTGTCTTCCATGTCTGGATTCCAGTTGAGACGTTGAGGAAAGTTGAGCCCCGTCCCAGGCTTTATCTGCGAGTAAAAATATGGCCTACAAGCTTCCCTGCTCGTCCCTCACTGTTTATATCTGACTCTGGGCTCCAGTGACCTTCTCCCATGTCATCAGGAGCACAAATTTAGCGCTTCGGTTTCTGGAGCGACCAAATAGTTAGACAACATTGAAGACGGGGTGAGAATGCCCATGATGCAGATACGGTTACTCTTACTTGAAGAGACATAAACGGAATAGTGTAAACATCCCAGTCGCTGGAATGCAAATCTAGGAAAGTGTCACAGATACCAGGCATATCCCTGACTTCAATGACTTGATAAACAAAGACAGGTTCCAGTCAAGGCAGCTTCCAACATAAACATAACACAACCTTCCTTCTCTCTGTGTTTGAAAGCATAAAGAGTTGTGTACAGCAGAACTGAGTATTAGGAGTAGTCGTTTAGAGTGGCATGTTGCAGAGTGTTTTGATGGGGCGTTGGGATGACATAGAATGACAGTTATGTTGTAGCTGTGCTGACATGTCTGTGGCATGTTCATGCCAGCACAGTGGCATCCGATGTGTCACTGTTCCACCCCCAGTCTTGTTTGGATCACTGTTTTAAATGTAGAGTTCTGACTGATTTGGAATGCTGATGCAACACATGATACAACTTTACAATGATCCAGTGATATTTTTTAAAGATACATTAATTTAACATACATAGGAGTTTTAGTAAATTTGTGCAGTGCTATTTGATAAATTACTTAGATGATTTTAAACTGTTTTTATGTATTTATACAGTATGTATGAAGTTATAAATGTGATATATATATATATATATATATATATATATATATATATATATATATATATATATATATATATATATATATATATCACATTTATAACTTCATACATACTGTATAAATACATAAAAACTGTTTAAAATCATCTAAGTAATTTATCAAATAGCACTGTATATACACTCTAAAAAATGCTGGGTTAAAAACAACCCAAGTTAGGTTGAAAATGCACTAACCCAACAATTGAGTTGTTTTAACCCAATGGTTGAGTTGTTTTAACCCAAGTGGTTGGGTTAAATGTTGCTTAAGACAACCCAATTGCTGGGTAAGAACAACTCAACCATTGGGTTAAAACAACCCAATTGTTGGGTCGGTGCATTTTCAACCCAACTTGGGTTGTTTTTAACCCAGCGTTTTTTAGAGTGTATATATATATATATATATATATATATATATATATATATATATATATATATATATATATATATATATATATTTTAATATATATATATATATTTAAGTATTTTTCTTTATACACTGTAAAAAGTGTTTCAACTTAAAAAAGTGTTTGTGGTGCCTTAAAATTATAAGTTAGTCAACTCAAATATCCAAGTTGTCACTTAGTACAACTTCACATTTCAAGTTGACTGAACTTAACATTTTAAGGCAGCACGAAAACGTACTTTTTATGTTGATTTTTGTTTTTTTACAGTGTACTTATTTTTGCATTTTCATAGTGCACACATATTGCAATTAGTTACATTTCTTAATTTGTATACACTACTATTCAAACGTTTGGGGTTGGTAATGAGTTAACTAAAACTTACAATAATTGTAATTTGTACTATTCATACTATATGCCTTCACTGTAAAATAAAAAATAAAAAAAATAAAAAATAAACTTTTTAAATTCAGGTCTCCAATTGAAAATGTTTTAGTGACTGATCACATCTACATTTTTAGTTGGCCAAATTGAATTTCTGTGATTTAAATTGCATCAATTCACAGAAATTCAATTTGGCCAACTGAAAAATGTTGATGTGATCAGTCACTAGAAAATGTTCAATTGCACTGTAAAAATATATTTTTTGTTTAACTTAAAAATATAAGTAACCTGGTTGCCTTAAAATTAAGTTCGTTGAAATACATTTTTTTAGTTGATACAATGAAGGAGATTGGTTTAATAAATAGAAATTCAAAATATTATTGTATCTGAACCACATAAAATGTGATAAATTATAAAAATAGCACAAAAGTTTCACTGCATCAATGCAAATAAAACACACACAATTATCCAATATGCTTTCAAAATATTTTAATAATATTTTAATAAAGGTTGTCGATTCTCAAAATTGTTAATTGTATTAACATAATTTCAATGAACTCAAAATTTTAAGGCAACCAGGTAACTTATTATTAGTGTGGAGGAGACTTGATTTTTTTTTTTTTTTTGCATTGTTGTTTACTCAGAAAACCCAAGTTAATATTGATTGATTGGTTTGAGTGGCATTTTTTAAAGCAAAAACTAAACAAACTTTATTTGGAGTATAAGAGTTATAAGAGAATAAGAGTTATTTGGTTTAAAAGGAAGATAAGTAATTAATAGGTTGCTTTTAAAAATTGACCTAGGTTCTGACTAAATAATTAGGTAAGGATTTAGTCAGAAAATAAATAAAAGCAACCTATACTTTCATGTTGCAATGATCGTTTACAAATTTATTGCTAATGCTAAACACCTTGTGAAACCGTGGGTTGATATAAGCCATCTATATTTCTAACAATATCTTGCAGCTGATGCATGCTTGAGTCACACACAGACTTCAACATTCAGCATGCAAAACACAACAATGGTAACAACAATGGTAGCTATACTAAGTCAAGAAGAGTAAATCTAAAGTAAATTATCAAGTACTCTCTGCAGTTCTGTTTTAGTTACTAGAACTCATGAGTAAAATTGGCATTAAATTTGGTTCTTTAAGGAAGAGCAACTGGTAACTTTTTTTTACTGAACAGTACAAAATGGCAATTAGTAATAAAGTAATGTGTTTTGGCACTAATCTGAGGTGGTCTGAGGAGAGAGTTTGTGACCATAGTTGGAGAATAGTAGGCAGGTGGCCAGGCAAGGCCTGTCGTGAGGAAGAGTGGAGCTGACAGCTGGCCCTGTCAAACAATGACTTATTCTTCACAGCACTGTAAATCTGCCTTCAACCGCACACACACTCCAAGGGCCATGTGCGTTTGACTGCATGTGTAATTAGACAATTATTCTCCTCTGATATAAGACATCATTTCTTGTTATTTAAGTTCAGTGTCAATATTTAAGTAGTAAGTATTATAGATAGTTGATGTTGATGTTTTGGAAAGACTGTTGAAAGCTAATTTGAGGGAATAAAATCATTTTTTATTATAGATTTATAGTTTGTACATGTGTTTAGGTTACTTTTCTCATAACAAATATCATAAATAAAACACCCTTAGGAAAAAAAAAGTTCAGTGGGATTCTATACAGAACCCTTGGTTTCTTGACTCAACAGAGAGATACAGGGATGACTTGGGGCTATTTTTGTAGGCCAAAACTCAAAAATGAATCCTATAATTTTTATAATTTTGGTTAAGAAATAAGGTCTGTGACTAACACTAACTCAAAATTATATTATATTTTATTATATGACAGAATACACCAGTAACCCAACTCATGTTGTTTTAAAGCTAAATTGAAAAAGGCAGAAAAAGTTGCATATGGGTCTAAATAAGCAAGGGAGGGAGATGTCTTCTGTTATCTAAAGACTTTTATTTATAGCTTGTAATAGACCAAAGAGCATTTTAACACAGATGAACATACATGTGATGAAAAAACACTGTTTAAACTTGATTCAAGAATCTTTGGAACATTTAACATTCCACAGTCAGATATTTTAACTTATAGGCTGATCATATTGCATTACAAAGCTGTAATCAAATACTACAATTAAACTGTGGTAACTTGACTTTTTTTTTTTTTACTGTCAAATAATTATTTTATTTTTAAATGTAAAATTATGTATTTATTTATTTATTTTTATAGAAATTTTTTTATTATTATTTATTTATCTCATATCTATTTATATTTCATCCAAACCGACAGGTGGCGCTGATTATTATTGAGCTCAGCAGGATGGACGGCAAATCAATAGTGGAAATAAGAGCTGGATAGAGAGCCTTCAGTGACATTTTATTAACGTACAATGTCTAAACTGCAAATTTTAAACATTGTTCTGACAGAGCGATTAACTTTAGCTGCGCAGGAGATATCCAAGGCTGTGGAAGACATATTTTCAGAGTATAATGAGGAGATGTGTCGCTCCAGACAGGAGATTGAGCTGCTCAAGAGGAGACTACAGCAGGCAGGAGTTCAGATGGACTCTGGTCAGTCAATTCACCTTAAATCTCATTCTGATAACGTACTTATTTCGATAGTTGGAGTCTTTAATTCGTTTACCACAACCACGATCCTTTAAATACTATTACTAACATTAGCTTATTGATATGTTTACATTGTTGTGCCTATAAAGTCACTAATTTGACATTTTTATTATGCTTCGTTTTTTAATTCTCATAATTTTTCACTCATTTACGCTTGGCATATATACTGAACAATTGACATTTATGATGTTTATTTTTATTTATTTGTTTAATTATAGAAACGCAGCCCTGCTCCTCTGAGACTCAAGCTCTGAAATACACCCAGGCGTTTTCAGAGGAGTGGAGATCTGAACATGATTTGAAGGATACAGAGATGCATATGAAGCTAGAAGTTTACACACAGCAGGAGGAGAATGAAGCGCAAATGCCTGTGTGCAGTGAATCCGCATCTTTGTTGCCTTTTATGAATATTTACCATGACCAGATGCCCAGCAAAGACACTGAAACCAAAATGATGGACAGCAGCGAGAATACTTTTCCATTTATTAACCAAGCACCTCAAATTAAGAACGAACCTGAGGCTAATACTGAAACGGGTATCACCTGTCAGGCACAGCCGCACATCACAAGACACAGCTTGGATGATTCAGGGGCCAGTGATGCGTCTGGCGATGTTAGCAAAATCAAAGATGGCCACATCAGCCCTAGACATAAGACACACACATTTAATGTAAGTCTATATGCAAAAAAACTGATGGAACAAAAAAATATATATGAGGTAATTGTGACACTTTATCAAACAATTATGACTTTTTTCCTGGCAATTGCAAGTTTAAATCTCTCAATTTTAAATATTTTTAAATCCTGCAATTCATACTTTATAACTGAATTTTGATCCAGCAATATTCTGTATTTTTTCTCACAATTCTAAGTTTCAATTCTAAATCTCAAAATCCGGAGAAAGAGAGAGATATAACTAGCAAATGCGAGGAAAAAAGTGGAATAACTTGCAATTACCTTTCTTGTCTTTTATTCTGTGGCTTAAACAAGTTTCTATAGAAAAGTGAAGGACTTCTTTTCTTTTCTTTTAAGACACATTTATCTATAAATCTGAGCTGATGGATATTATTGTTTTACAGCTGCCCCTCAGAAATCAAGAGATGTTGACGCAGCATATGATGGAGCTGGCTCAGATAAGAGAGAGGTACTTGAATTGATTCTTTATTGTTTCATCTGTGGAGATTTGAGTTGACTTCTAGTTAAATGAAGTGTGCACTAGCTTGACGGCACTAATCATTTGCCTGTCATGTAGTTTGCTAATACTGCTCAAATGTGACACTCGCTTGTTAGCTCTAAGTTTGTGTGTAAATTACTTAATTGTTTTAATGCTCCTTTACTCATAAAAAAGGGAACTTGATTTTCAAAAGTCAATGAAATTGTGACAGCTGAATGTAACTTTGATGAGCCATACATGTCAGTCTCTGAGTAATATTTTTAAGCCACAAAATAAACTTTACTCTGTAAAATAAGTATAATGGACCATGCAAAAAGCATTTCTACCGTCCCCAGAATGTTTTATAATTACCCAAAATCAAACATACAGTAGTTCACCAATGCTGGTTGTCTGTTGGAATATTAGATCTAAAAACATTGACATCACTAAAAATGAACATGCTGTCTGTCAATGGAAACATCAACGGTAATGTCTGTTAACCTACTTAATACATAATGCATGTGAGAATAAATTAGTTTTTCACTGGAATGGAATCGGAATGATCAGGGAACTGAGTTAAATATACTTCACACTGCACGCTAAAAAGAATAAATACCACTCCAATTGAATAGGTTAACATTGGTCAATGTGTTAGTTCCTGACGGAAATAGGAAGTTGAAACATTATATTTTGACAGATTTTTTTATGCACAAACTATACATTCTGATTCCTATATTTACATTTTCTTTCCTTGACTGACCCTTTTTTCATAATTTTGGCAATAGATTAATTTTAGATAATTTTAGCCAGCAGCCATATCACCCTGTAGCCCAAGACTGGTTTCCCACTGAAACTAAGCAGTGCTGAGCCTGGTCAGTACCTGCATGGGAGGCCTCCTGGGAAAACTAGGTAGCTGCTGGTAGAGGTGTTCTGAGGCCAGCAGGGGGTTCTCACCCTGTGGTCTGTGTGGGTCCTAACACCCCAGTATAGTGATGGAGACACTATACTTTGAAAGAGCTCTGTCCTTCAGATGAGATGTTAAACTGAGGTCCTGACCCTCTGTGGTCATTAAAAATCCCTGGATGTCTTAGGAAAAAGAGTAGGGGTGTAACCCCAGCATCCTGGCCAAATTTGCCCATTGGCCTCTGTCCATCATGGCCTCCCAATCATCCCCATATAGGCCTATTGATTGGCTTTATTACTCTGTCTCCTCTCCACCAATCAGCTGGTGTGTGTGGTGGGCATTCTGGCACAATATGGCTGCCATATGGCTGCCACCACATTGGTGGAGGTTGAGGAGATTCCCCCCTTCTATATGTAAAGCGCTTTGAGTACCCAGAAAAGCACTATAAATGTAACTTTATTATTATTATTAGAAGAAGATGAACTATTAAATGAGGGATCTTGAGTTGAGTCCCTCTCATATGCCAATGGTGTGTGTGTTTGAGCCTGTTTATGTGGTTTATGAGGACACAAATTTGTATAACTACATAGGTATTACACTGGTATTACACTATAAATGTGGTTTATGAGGACATTTTAAATGTCCTCATATTTCAAATAGCTTTAAAAACATACTAAATTATGTTTTTTTTTTGAGAAAGTAAAAATGCAGAATGTTTCCTGTGATGGGTAGGTTTAGGGGGAAGTATAAGGGGATAGAAAATACGGTTTGTACGGTATAAAAAGCATTATGCCTATGGAGAGTCCCTGTAAACCACATAGACCTGTGTGTGTGTGTGTGTGTGTGTGTGTGTGTGTGTGTGTGTGTGTGTGTGTGTGTGTGTGTGTGTGTGTGTGTGTGTGTGTGTGTGTGTGTGTGTGTGTGTGTATTTATTATATTATATTCTCTTTATAAAACTCCCTCCATCGACGTGAATGCTTGAATAACACAACTAAATGGTGTATACATTTTCATTTCAGAATGTCTTTGACAATCCAGCTCCATAATTCTGAGCGTAAAAGTAAGAAAAATCAACCGTATATCTGTCAGGATGAAGTGTCAAAATATGAGAAGTGGAGAGCCAAAAATGCAAGAAACAGTCAGGCCTGGAGGGATCGTTTGAAAAAAGACCCTGTAAAATTTGCAGAGTTCAAAGCTTTGGAAGCTGCAAGAGCAAAGGAGTATAGAAGAAAGAGGACTGCTGCTGCAATAGAAATTGATAAGGAAAATAATCGTAAGCGACAGAGAAGATTCAGAGCCAATGTGATGTTACCGTGTATAAGAAAAGAAGAAAAACAGTGTAAAGCTGAAGAAGAGCCTCCACCATCTAAGAAAAAAATTGTCTTAACAAAAAACGAGAGGATGAAGAAACGAGAGTATGATAGGATAAAGAAAAGAGAGGAGAGGGAGAGAATGGGAGAACATAAGAAAAGACAAATTCGTGAAAGAGATGCGTCCAGAAAGAGGGAACAAAGAAACAAGACAAAAACGCGAACTGACACTCCACAAACAAATGTTGGCTCTTCAAGTAGT
The DNA here is from genome assembly GCF_024679245.1 of Pseudorasbora parva. Lineage (NCBI taxonomy): Eukaryota > Metazoa > Chordata > Actinopteri > Cypriniformes > Gobionidae > Pseudorasbora > Pseudorasbora parva. The sequence continues at coordinate 24,172,614 of NC_090193.1, forward strand.
ACAGCTGGATCTACAGGATTTAGATCTAAATCAGTTAAACAAACGCCAGAGTCACGGATGTGGAAAAAAATTCCAGGTGATGCAGAAAAGTTTGCGGACATTGTAATGAACTTCATCCATCGCTGCACTTCTCGTAAACAAGCAGCTTCAAAAGCCAGAGGTCTGAAAACAGCTTGTCGACGAAAAGATTTTGATGACCCATCTCAAGAAAAACTTTGTGCCACAATTGAAGCTCTAAAGAAGAAGAAGAATACTGCATCGTTTGAGAAGAGGCGCCTGATTGTCACTAGTTTGATGATTGCCAAAAAGTACAAGATTCAACATATTGTAGCAAGACGCTTTAACCTCCGTCCAACACATCTCACCAAATTATCCAATTCCTCCTCCATTGAAGGTTTACGTAAAAATCACAACTCCGATACCACATGCATGGATGTTGTGAACAATATAACCGCTTTCTATCGTAATACTAAAGTAGCACAAGAACTTCCTTACATGAGGAGTGTAAAGCAACAACACCAAATATTCCGCATGGAGATCTCTTTGCAGAAAGCTTATGAACTATGGAAGCTGGAAAATCCAGAAACGAATGTTGTGTCCTTTCATGTTTTCTCATGTCTTCGACCTTCATGTGTTCTTCTTCAGCGTCGGACAGACATAAACCACTGTCTCTGTGAATATTGCAGTAGAATTTTACTGAAGCTTCAGAGCCTGAACAGAATTCTCACTGCTACTAACAATGACAAGTGTATAAAACTCAAGATCAAAAACAAATATGAACTTATAAGTTTTTCTCTATGTCCCAAAAGTAGCAACAGCAAGTACCATAATCTGCAGTGTATTAACAGAACCTGCCCCGACTGTGGTGTATCTCTACTTGAGGAAAAGTTTAAAGTGGTAGTAGATTCGTATGGCAAACAAGAAGTGTCCTGGCAAACTTGGGAGAGTAAGGCTTACAACCACGATGGTAAACAAAAGACCAAGAAGGTTCAATTAACTAAGTGTGGCACATTCGAGACCATGTTTGATGAGTTATTGGGTGAAACAGACTTTTTGGCTAAACATCTCTTTACAGCCAACTGGCAGCACGACCAGTTTTCCCTTATCCGCGAAAAGTTCCCCAACACTTGGTCGCTATTCATCATGGATTTTGCTGAAAATTACTCATGCATATCCCAAGATGAAATGGAGTTGCCACATTGGTCCACAGTGCAGATAACTGTTCACCCGATTGTTTGCTACTACAGGTGTCCCACCGAGGGTCATGATCACACCGTCCAGGAAGCCTTGGTGTTTGTCTCTGATGACCTCAAGCATGATGCCAATGCCGTTCACCACTTCGAAACTCTGGCTATAAAGCACCTTAAAGAAAAACGAGGACTGAAGTTAGAGCATGTAGTTGAATTCACAGACGGCTGTGGCGTACAATACAAGTCAAAGGTGCCATTTGCTGACATTAGCAACTCCAAGACTTCATATGGTTTGTCTGTTGAAAGATGTTACTTTGGATCCTGCCATGGCAAGGGCCCCAGCCATTGTGTCTCTGGGGCTGTAAAATCATTTGTTCGACGTGCTGTCCTATCACGCAGGATCGCTGTCAACAATGCAGAAGAGATGTATAATTTCTGCAATCTAAATTTGACAAAAGGTGGCTGTGATGGGCAACCCCGTACATTTTACCTGGTTAAACGTGGTGAAATTCAGCGTGACCGTCCTATAACACAAGTGAAGTCTGCCCTTGCTGGAACTCGCGATCTCCATTCTGTACGGTGTGTTTCTCCTGGGGTCCTGGATACTCGTGTGTATTCATGCTTCTGTGATGGCTGTATGAAGGTTGAAGATGGAAGCCAGTGTTCCAACTCAAATTATGTCTTTCCCTGGCAACGACGTACTTTGAACATAGATGCTGAAGTAGAGCATTTATACCAGCCTGTGATTGAAGAAGAGAACACTTTACCTGATACTTCCGCTACTAGTACAAGGGAGTATGACCAACTTCCTAGTGAACAAATGGATCTCTGGATGAAACTTACTAACCCAGGTAAGGGATCCATTTCATATTAGCTCCAACTTGAACATACAATGCATTATTGACAATAAACGTTATCATATTTTCCATTGTAGTTGTAAACGGTCTGTCTTCAGGTTAAAGTCGCTATTGCTGCTATGTCTAAGTCTTAAAAGACTTTGATATAGCTGCAGTAACAATTTTAACTTAATGTCGGATTTAATTCCCTTTCAGAACTTCCGACTGATGACTTGGTAATGAATTTGTTTCGAGAAGGTAAGGGACAAGAAATTACTGAAACAAGGAATTAAAGGCCTATTGAAGTGCAGGTGGGTAAAAACTCCTTAAATGATTTAGATTTTTTCCCCCAATTATTAGTCCTATCTCCATGTACTTTGGTTTCACAGAGCTGACTTAAAGTTGAGTAGACAAAGTGAAGGACATTGATGGACTGTTTTTACTATTGGCATCATAGACAATTTAAAGGGGGGGTGAAACACTCAGTTTCAGTCAGTGTCATGTCAATCTTGAGTACCTATAGAGTAGCATTGCATCCTGCATATCTCCGAAAAGTCTTTATTTTTTTAATAATTATATAAGAAAGATGCGCTGTTCCGAGTCTTTCCGAAAAAAGCCGAGCGGGTGGGGGTGTGTCGTGTGAGCGGAGCTAAATAATGACGTGTACAGCAGCGCTGTAGTGTTGAGTCGAGTCCGTCATCCCTAACAGCGGGAAAAAAACTTTATTCAAAATAAAAATATGGCTTTTAATCAGATACAGCCATACATCTATGATCCGGAATCAGACCCAGAGGCTGCAGTTGAACAGGAGCAGCAGCAAAAACGACTAGAGCAGGACGTCTGTATGTGGTAAGTTACAAGTTATACACTAACTATATAATATGCTTAGCGGCTTGTGTTATTTACATATTTATACTTGAATTATATCGTCGTATTTTTGTCTTTGAAGGTGTACATGTGGGAAGTGCAGTTGTGCACGTGTGTTTGTGTGTTTACGCGTGGTTTGTGTAGAGACATTTGAAGCAGTCTCACTCACCCTTCTAACGTTGGGACTGCTCCATCCTTCAGCATTAGGCGATTGGGAAAATGCGGCGTCGAGCTGGGCCTTGTGAAACAGTCGGCACCGAAATGCAGCGAACAGATATAAACATTCGCGCAACTCAGTTGCTGATCCGGAAAAGCAAATTACATCCACTGTTGCCTTAACGCGGGGTTTTGGAGAATCTGTGCAAGACTGTCTTGGTCTGGCAACCAAAAACGCACTTTTTTGGTGACATTATGTGTAATTGTCACCTGTCCAGCAATCTACAAACCAGCGCTTTGATGGGCGTAGGCTGTTGCTTTCGCTCTCTCCCTCGCTCTCTCTCACGCGCTTCCGGTAGAATTGTCCGTAAGGCCCATACAAGGAAATTCCGCCCCCACTAACGTCAATGGGGACGCATGATCTCAAAAAACTTGCCGAAACTTATGACTAACCGGAAGTAGTATTTTTGACAAAGAAATACTCCCATCAAACGTCCACCTTAACTTTTGAAACTTTGTCTATGTTTAGTATGGGATTCCAAGTCTTTAACAGTGTAAAAAGATCAGTATGCATGAAACAGCATTTCACCCCCCCTTTAAGATGAAGCAAGCTTTGTGAATTGGGCTGTTTTATCTATGGAAAACGATTGGAAACTTGTGGATTTTATTGGAACAGTGCCCAGGTTTAAAACATTATTACACTTAGTAAAGCAGTGTATTATTGTATCATTTCAGGATTCACATATAGATGTTCTCACGGAATATACTGTCCTGTCCACCTGTCCACCTGTCCAATGATACCTGTCCAAGTGGTGCTTGGGACCTTGGGCAGAGTTCATAAACCACCAAGTAACAGAGTTGTCCGGATGAAGTTTCTGAAGCAGTGTGGAGTCAGCAGTTGTTTTCCTGGCCCAAGACTCCTGATGTTGAACTAGTGGATACAGTCCTAATATTTCTTGGAGCATTTGACAGACCATTCTCTGTTGATGAAGAGGAGTTTAAAAATATGAATGAGGAATATAAGACAATAAAAAAGACTGCAAACTAATTCTAATATGGAGAATTGACATCCCCTAAGGGGCATTTTACAAGTATATACTGACTGTCTTATCTGACTGTATTAATAGTTACTCGTGTTAAGTGTTGAGATTGTTACATGTAATGGCTTTTTTTTATGAGAAAGGTACTTGAATTTCTTCAGTGTTTCATCTGTGCTTATTTGAGTTGACTTCTAGTTAAATGAAGTATGCACTAACTTGATGGCACAACTCATTTGCCTATCATACATGTAATTTGCTAATACTGCTCAAATGTGACTCTCTTGTCAGCTCTAAACTAGGTTTATATGTAAATACAAACATTTCTTAAATATGACTTTTGTTAGACTGTCAACAGTCAATGTTCTACTTTAAACAGTTTCTCCAAAAAATATTTTATTTTCAAATAAAACGTAAGTGGCTGGTGAAAGGCTTTTTAATGCTTTCGCTTTCATGTATGCATCAAAACATATACTGGTCAACCACAACATAGTCATGTTTACTGTTAAAATGTTGCTTTACTGAAACTATTAATTGCTTTAATTTGGAATGTGAATGCTAGATTGTCAATGGTATCTTTAAACATAATTGATGTCCACTTTCCGCTTTCCCTGTCTCGTGTTTAAAACCACGCTCTTGCAAACTATTCTGTTCATTATGGGAATCTATCTGACAGAAGAACCATTTAAGGTACAGAGCCTTTTTTCTAAGAGTTACATTCATGTTTCCATGGCAACAGAAATATTTTCCAATTGCACGGAGACAGAAGGATGTGTGTTATTTTGAAGGTGAGAGGATGTGAATTGATTTGTTGAGGGAAGAGATTATGCAGCATATATTTGTTCCTCAAATCTTAAACTCTTTAATCAAACTTAGGAGGAGAGGGAGGGAGATGTCCACTGTTATCTAAGGATGTGTTATAGTTTGTAATAAACCAAAGGGTATTTTTAACAGATGAACAGTAATTTGAGGGAAACACTGTTTTTGTAAGGACAAGAAAAAAGGTCTACTTCCGAAACCTGAAAAATACTGCCTTTCTTATGATAAATTTCCTTACGTTTTTCTTATGATAAAAAGGCACATTCAAATCTTCGCTTCCTATCTCCTGATATACCTATATAATATCCCACAATACTGTGTGTTCCATTCAGTGCCACTAATGATGCCTTCACATGCTATCTGAATTATCATAAATACTAGTTTAAAAAAATACATAAAAACATTGACATGAACATGGATTGGCAAATTTTAATGCGATGAGCTCGTAATCACAACTTTAAAAGTGGGAAGTAGGACATTTCTGATAGCACGTGACGGCAGCCTTAAGCTAAAAAATAAAGATGGTGTCTGAAACTTGTGGTTGGTGGTCAGTTTGTAAGTAAATTTATTTCTAGCAAGAAATTGCTATTGTAGTAAAAATCTGCTTAGTTATCTTCACCAACAAAAACTATTTTGTTGTAGGTTATGAAATCACTTTGCTGCCTCAGAAGTCTGTCCAAAATCAGTTTTGTGTGGTACCACCTCCGTGTGTAAACGCTGCATGCAAATTCATTTCCTGATATTTCAGCGAGTCAACAAGTCAGCTGCCCAAGCCAGGGATGGGCAAATTCAGTCCTGGAGGTGCACTGTACTGCAGAGTTTAGCTCCAACCCTGATAAAACTCACTTACCTGTGATATTGTTAGATTGGATGACATCATCTTAAATTGCTGTACCTTGACTTTTAGATATTTGATGCCACCGGGTAAGGGTTATATCACTGTATTTATACCTGCAGTAGCTGTATATAAAAACAATAGAAGTCTATGCAATCTCCCCATTTAGGTAGATAAGTAAGTGTGTGGGTAGTTGTAAAGGTGTGTATGTGGGACATAGGGGGGACCTTCAATAAATCTGTCATTATTTGCTATTATTTTTATAACATTTATATGTTTATTTCTCAGTGTTCCTTAAGTATAAGGAATCTAGTGAGAGTGCTTTCTCACTGTCGTGGTCTCTTCTGGTCTAGAGGAGATCTGGAGCGGGACCGTTTCCGTCTCACATGGCCCCTCTTTGATGTGAATTCTGAAATGGTTGACTAGGATGGATGGCTGTGGTTTGGACTTTTGTATAATGTGATGATCTGGTTCCATTCCTAAAATAATTCACTTCCTGTGTAAGAAAGAATCATAAAATGGTTATGAAGTGAACATACAGACGATGAACAACAGTTTTCAGATTTTCAGTCTTACTTGAAGTAAAATTGTGTTTGCTGTCAAAGCGTCAGGAAAAAAATATCTGTCTGCAGGTGGGACAAACATGTCCATCAGACCCAGTAAACACATTCTGATACCTGAGACCAAGAGATTGTGTTGGTTTTGTCAAAAACCTTTTGTTTCTGACTGACATTTGCTTGAACAGACGCTCACATTCGTCGCAGCAGGGAATCATCACAGCATCGGTCAGCAGATCCTTACAGATCAGACACAGCAGCGCATCAGGCACTGGATCTTCTGGGGATGAGGATGAAGGCTGGTCCGACTCCGGGAAGGGCATCTTCTCTTTAGATCAAGACTGTGAGACTTGAACAAAAACTAGAACATACACCAAGGCCAAGTACAGTATATTCACACACATAATGGGAATGACGTATTTCCCACTGTGGTCCATCATGACTGTCAGGATCCTCCACTGCCACCAGGAAACTACGAGGAATCACTGAACATCTTAATATGGGTTTACCAGGAGCAAAACGCTGGTGCTGTGAATTCACTAGTGACATTAAAACTCTGACCAAACAAGCAGACTAATGGACTCAAGTTCACACCAGCAGTGATTTTGAAAGCCAGTTACCCCATTGGCTGGGCAGTTTTTAATGTGATGTCCAGGTGTAATGTGATCCCACAGCTGAAACACGCGTAGTTTAGTGGAAGCAGTCCCAGCAGCTTCATCACATCACTGATAAACGTCAGAATCATGAGCATTTCTCACAAATGTCATACATCAACTTCAAACCCTGTCAATGTCTGAATTCTCAACTGCTGGAATAATAGCACAGACTGGACTGGTACATCACAGCTTTTATTTTGTCCTCCTCCGATGCATTGCCTGAGCCAGATTCTCAGTCTGTTTCACAGTCATATGCAAGCTTAAAGGAACTCTATGTAAGAAATATATTTCAATTAATCATTAAATGGCCCAGATATGTCACTAGACATTAAGAAATCATGTTAATTTATAATACTTATATCACTGACAACAGTAGTCCAGCCAGGATATTGTCATTTAAAAGTTGTTGTTGCAGCCCTCAACTGATGTTGATGTTGACATGTTGTGTTTTGGCCTGAAGCTCCCCCCCTACCCTATCTACCAATCACAAAGTCAGTAGTGTTTCAGCATCTGGGTTGCCAGATCTGCTCAAGTTAGCTGCAGCTACAAACGTTCCTGCTGGATCCTGCAGCCTATCTGGCAACCTCGAGTCAGGGGGAAGGGGGAGGGGGGATAGTGATTGCAGTACCAGTTTTGGCCACAATCTTACATACACTTCCTTTAAGGTTCATCACTGATACACTCAAGAGCACAGAGACACTCAAACGTTGTTGTTGGAATGGTATAAAAAAAAAGTAATCAAGTTTATTATTATTATTACTATTATTGTTGTGAAAATGCATACAGTTTTGTTGTTGTTGCTAAGGTTAGGCTGTGTGAAAAGTAAAAGATAAACTCTAAAAAAAAAAAGTATGAAAGCCACGATGCTTGCGATGTATGGCACTTTTTTAACAAACTGGTAAAAGGTTTCTCCTGTGAATTTTACAAAAAACGATTCTACTTCACCAATGATATCTTAAGTAATTTCCTGCTTTTTTATGCCGTCCCAGTCCAGCCCTGAATACGTCATCTCTAAGTATTATTTAACAACATGAACATCAAGAAATTAATATGATCAAAAAAACTCAAAAAGATTTTTAATATATTTTTAAATAATAAAAAAGTTGTAGTCTATATTTGAGGTATCATCGAAGTAACAATAAACTACAGTGTTTGTGTCCATTAACATTAAATATCATTCTGTTGTTAGGCTATTTAATGTCAAATAAAAATAACTATTTAATACAAAGCCTCAAACAAGTGAAACGTGTGTTTCTCTGTATGAAAACAAATAGGATATTTAAAATATATTTCTAAAATAGGTTTAAAACGCATTCAAATGGCTCATAATAAAAATGTAAATATATAATTATCAAATAAATATAATAATCTTAAAACACATAAACTTGACTCTTAAAGGTGGGGTAAGTCTTATTTCAAAACCGTTTTAGAAAAAGGACTCGGGCCGAGTGGAATAACAAACTTGTAGCCAATCAGCAGGTAAGGGGCGTGTCTACTATTGATGGTGAGAAGAGCTCTCGCTCTGTGCGCTTCATTATTCAAAACATGCGAGTCACACATGACGGACATTAGCCAAGAACTAACCTAATATATGCTGCTTGACTATGCTCGTGTGTCATGTTCGCTTGTTAGTCCATTTGCAATCGTATTGTGTCTCACTTCACCGATGATAAAGACCCGTTCATTTCCACACCGTATGGAGCATATAAATCTCATCACTGTGTGCTTCAAGCATCAGCTCACACAATGTCTCCGACAAGTAAGATACTATACTCCTCCTGGAGACAGCTGGACTGTCTTGCTTGTGTACTATCGAGTTGTTCATGAGAACGGTTTGTGTGTGTTTTTGTGATTGCTGTAACTCTAATCTTGTCATAATTGTAATATGTTTGTTAGTTGGACTGTCTTGCTTGTGTACTATCAAGTTGTTCACAAGAATGGTTTGTGTTTTTGTGATAGAAGGGATGACTTTTTCATTGAATATTCGACCTGGATTAGATACACAAAGATTCTGCCATAGCCGTTGATGCCTCTGCTCTGGGTTTACGTATGTGTGGGGCGGCGCTATCAATATAGGGGCGAGACCCTTTTGGGGGTAGGGGCGTGTTTTTTGGTGATTTGAAATACCAACAACGGTTACCAGATACCACTTACCCCACCTTTAAGCCATTATCATGGCATTTCTGCTTAAATAGGCCTACCTCATTTTAGGCAAGGCAAGTTTATTTATACATTTCATACACAATGGCAATTCAAAGTGCTTTACATAGAAATGAAAAATAGGGATAACAAATGCATAATAAAAAGAATACAATGTGTAAAAATAAAAAATAGAAACAGTTGTGAAGAGAAAAAAAAAAGATTCCAGATAGATTCCTATCTGCCTGATTCTAAATTCGGGTACTCCTATCCGAGATGGAAGAGATGGAGCAGGTTCGCAATGTCGTCTGGACCTCACAAGTCGGTCCAAGACGAGCTCCTGTAGGGGACGTTACCTTTGCCCCTCAGGGCCTCCCCTTTCTTGAGTTCGCTTCTTTACACTCTCTGCTACACAAACAGAAAGAAGCGAAGCACACTGCTCTCCTTTTCCAATCTCTTCCAGTCAGACAGGTCTAACCAAAAGTAATAATCAACAGATGTATAAGAAATAGAAATATACAGCTGTAAAGAGAAGTAAAAAATAATAAAATGATGAACCAAAGATAAGAACAAAGGTAAACTAAAACAGTTATAAAAAGAATAAAAAGATGATGCATAGATAAGATAAGGTGCAATCAGTGGGACGTACAGTGGCACAGTGCTCATTCAGTAAATGCACAGCTTGAACAGATGTGTTTTGAGTCTGGATTTGAATGTGGCTACTGTTGGAGCACATCTGATCTGTTCAGGAAGCTGGTTCCAACTGCGGCTGGCATAATAGCTAAAAGCAGAGTCTCCTTAGCCTAGAAATCTAGACGCACCCTAGCAGCAGCAAATCTAAACTGAGTGTCCCACAAGTGTCAGCAACTCTCAATACCCTTCTGAGCTGTAAAAACCAAACTCTTGCCGGGCCAATCACAGCGTGTATAGAGTCGGTGGGTGAGGCCACAATGACAATGGCCAAGTTGCGTTTGCGTGCTTCTAGTAAACACAGAAACCGGCGAACGGCGGTCTTTCGAATCAGCTTTGACCGGGACTCTGGAAGACTTGGAGTTAAGCTTTTCTCTGAGAAAAGAACAAAGAACGGCACTGAAGTCATTCTTAAAAAGGGAAGATGTGTTCGGAGTTTTGCCGACCGAATACGGCGAATGTTTAATCTATCAACAAGCTCTGTTTCACCTTCGTTGCTCTGGTTGGTTGTAGCATATCCTATCGCGTACAGAGGGAGTTTGAAAGACAACCGTTTATCCCGCCCCTCGGATTAAGCCCTGTCAATGGTAAGTTTCCAGACCAAACATCTTGTTCCAAGGGGCGGGATAAACCGTTGTCTTTCAAAGTCCCTCTGTACGCGATAGGATAGTGCTACAACCAACCAGAGCAACGAAGGTGAAAGGCGGGCCCCGCCCACCGACTCTATACACGATATAATTGGCCCGGCAAGAGTTAGGCGAATACAGCTCAGAAGGGTATTGAGAGTTGCTAGACGACACTCACGGGCAGATTAAATTTGCTGCCGCTAGGGTGTGTCTAGATTTCTAGGCTAATACCCCACTCTACTGGTGATGAAAGCATGAACGAGTTTCTCGAAGTCTTGCCTGGAAACAAAGCATCTAATTCTTGCAATATTTTTCAGATGATAGTATGCCGATTTAGTTATTGTTTTGACATGACTACAGAAACTCAGGTCTAACTCCAAAATCACACCAATATTCCTGATTTTTTGTTATTAGACCTTGAACCAGAATTGATGTTTTACCTGTATCAGTATTTAAGCGAATATCATTTATAATAGTATTCATCCCTGAAAGTTAAATGAATTTTTTATTACTTAACAATAATATTAACATTAATAATATCTTTTGACAAATGCAAAAAAGCTTTAATGATAAAACATGAAAGACATTAACAGATTCAATATTTTTTAGCAGATAAACACCACATTTCACCATATCATGACAGAAATATTACATAATAAGTGCTACAACTCACCGTATTCTCTGTCATGCTTCTCTTGTCAAATGTCATCGGCTTATAATGTATGTTTCACTTGTTTAAGGATTTGCAATAATTAAATACACTTAGGCCTATATTTGACATTTCTTTGAGGCTTGTCAAGTTCACAACAGGGACATGCCTGTAATTTGGATATAATATCATCAAATGATACAGTCCAGGGAAATAGTTTACATGGTTACACGTGTAAATAAATGATCAAAATTATGTTTAAAAGTGTTTTTTCTTATGCAAAATAGCATAAAATATGAACTAAATAGTCTTATTCATTAACATGGTAATTTAAAAAATCCTCGTTGTACATCATGATCTCTTATGCATATATGAACAGAAAAGTATTTAAGAGTATTGTAGACATCGATCCGAACAAAATCCATAAAACATCGAAGAAATCGCTCACTTCCGGTTCTGTGGCTGTGGGCCTGAAACTGATCCAGACCGGCAGGTGGCGCTGATTATCGTTGAGCGCAGCAGGGTGAACGCAAACAAAAACAGAAATCTATGTTATGGGTGTGGAATTAAGAGCTAGATAGACTTCAGTGACATTTTATTTACTCACAATGTCTAAATTGCAGATTTTAAGCATTTTTCTGACAGAGAGATTAACCTTAGCTGCGCAGGAGATATTCAAGGCTGTGGAAGACATATTTTCAGAGTATAATGAGGAGATGTGTCGCTCCAGACAGGAGATTGAGCTGCTCAAGAGGAGACTACAGCAGGCAGGAGTTCAGATGGACTCTGGTCAGTCAATTCACCTTAAATCTCGTTCCGATACTTATTTCTTTCATGCTATGGTTTTTATGAACTCGATAGTTGGAGTCTTTAATTCGTTTACCACAGCCACGATGTAATAGTAAAACGTTATATTATTAACATTAGCTTATTGAGATGTCTACATTGTACCCATAAAGTCACTAATTTAACTTTGTACATGTCATTTGACATGATATACTGAACACATGACATTTATGATCTTAAGAGCTAAAGTAGTTTATTATTATTATTATTATTATTATTATTATTATTATTATTTGTTTAATTATAGAAACGCAGCCCTGCTCCTCTGAGACTCAAGCTCTGAAATACACCCAGGCGTTTTCAGAGGAGTGGAGATCTGAACATGATTTGAAGGATACAGAGATGCATATGAAGCTAGAAGTTTACACACAGCAGGAGGAGAATGAAGCGCAAATGCCTGTGTGCAACGAATCCGCACCTTTATCGCCTTGTACGAACATTTACCATGACCAGATGCCCAGCAAAGACACTGAAACCAAAATGATGGACAGCAGCGAGAATACTTTTCCATTTATTGACCAAGCACCTCAAATTAAGAATGAACCTGAGGCTAATACTGAAACGGGTATCACCTGTCAGGCACAGCCGCACATCACAAGACACAGCTTGGATGATTCAGGGGCCAGTAATGCTTCCGGCGATGTCAGCAAAATCAAAGATGGCCACATCAGCCCTAGACATAAGACACACATACTTAATGTAAGTTTTTTGTATGAAAGAGGAAAAAAAGAACCTGTGGAAGATTATTTCCGTCACTGATTTAAAAAAAAGATGAGAGTGAAACTTGCAATTAAATTGTGACTTTTTAATTTTTTTATGTTTATAATCAAAATTTGGAGAAAAAATTATATAACTAAGAATTGTGAGATAACTCGCAATTACTTTTATCTTTTATTCTTTGGTTTTAACAAGCTTCTCTTGAAGGACTATTATTATTATTATTGAATTGTAATTGTAATTATCCATGTGAGCTGATGGATATTATTGTTTTACAGCTGCCCCTCAGAAATCAAGAGATGTTGACACAGCATATGATGGAGCTGGCTCAGATAAGAGAGAGGTACTTAAATTGATTCTTTATTGTTTCATCTGTGGTGATTTGAGTTGATTTCTAGTTAAATTAAGTGTGCACTAGGTTAATGGCACAAATCATTTGCCTGTCATAAATGTAATTTGCTAATATTGCTCAAATGTGACACACCCTTGTCAGCTCTAATCTAAGTTTGTGTGTAAATACACTTTTCTTAATTAAATATGACTTTATTGTTTCAGGCTCTCTACAGTAAGTTTTATGCTAAAAACAGTATAACTGTTTCCAAAAAGGAAATATTTTATTTTCAAATAAGTGGCTAGTAAAAGGATTTATGCTCATCCTGGGTGATTCTCACATAGGCATCAGAACAGTCCCTGGACAATCACACCATAGTCATATTTACTATCACAAAATGTTGCTGTACTGTTAGTTATTCATTTTCGGATTACTTTATTTACTGTTGCACATATTTCTTGAAACCACACAATTAGACAGCTTCAATTAGTAATGTAAATGCTGATTGTGTCAATGAGAACTTAAAGCCTAATTGATGTCAATACTTTTATCAAAACAATATCATTACCTACAATTCAAATGTTTGGGGTCTGTACTTATGCTCACCATGCATGCTGCATTTTTAAATCAAGTACAGTAAAACAATAATAACTGAAATATTATTACAATTTTTAAATAATATTACTATTCTATGTTGATATATTTTAAAATGTAATTTATTCCTGTGATGACAAAAAGTTGAATTTTCAGCATCCTTACTACAGTTTTCACTCTCACATGATCCTTCAGAATGTCAGAAATCATTCTGATATGCTAAATTGGTACTAATTGGTTAATGTTATCTATGTTGGAAACAGTTATGCTCAGAGTGGGAAATTTACTTTTTTGCCCACTAGCCACAGTGGCTGGTGGATGCCCAATTTTACCAGCTACTTATATTTTTTTACCAGCCACTTTTTCCAAAATCAAATTTAAAAGAAAGTGCATTAGCATAGTATGGGGTGAATTTGGGTTGATTGGGACACTTTCCACCAGTTATTTCAATGGCAGAAATGGCAATCATGAAATGAGTTACTCGACAAAGGTGCATTATTGTTACTTGCAACATCATTCTTTGACAAAAGCTGTCCAATCCGTTACAATGAATGTTTTAAGTAGTAACCAGTAAAAATAGATGTGCACTAGCACCCTTCATATGTCAAGTCAAGAGAGAAAGAGAATAGCAGAACTAGAAAGGAATATTACGAGATTCATCGGCCTGACGACGGGCTTCCGTTTTGGAGCCCATACATGTCTGAGTCCAGCGTACTAAAGGTTTGTTCTGTTAGATAACATACACATAAGCAAAACGATCTATAACAATGCAATACTATTACATATAAAAAAACACGCTTTACTCACACAAGTGTGTTGCATTATTCCTCCTGTCGGATCCAATGTAGAAGAATAGCATTGTGAGATTTGTTTACAAACGATCCCGCTGTGAATTTTTTTGCTGATGGCTAGCGCAATCCGAACAGCTCCATGAGTCGGTGGGCGTGGCTTCTGAATCCATCGATGACGTCAAGATGCGAACAGGATCATTTTCTGGGCCTGGTGTCTATAAAAGCTTTTCTTTGACTAACAAGGACGTTTTCAGCTCTGAAACTTACAGGATAATCTTATATTACCATGACCTTTTATATATAATAACTCAAGGGAAAGTTGATTTCTCAATTCATCACCCCTTTAAAATATCTTCTTTGTGTTAAACAGAAGAAATAAACTCATACATGTTTGGAACAACTTGAGTTAGAGTAAGTGATGAAGAAATTCAAATTTTTGGTAGGGTTGTAACCAATTCTAAACCACATTAATCTTAACTACTATTTATTTTGTATTTATTAAATTATAAGTATATTTGTTAAAATTTTGTTATTAAAAAAAAAAAAAAATATATATATATATATATATATATATAATATATATATATATATATATATATATTTTATATAATAATATATTTATATATATTATTTGTTCATGATGGCTGGAAAATAAAAAAGCCTTATATTGAGGTGCGCAAAATTATTAGGCACATTTTCTTTTACAGATAAAATGAGCCCCCCCCCAAAAAAGAGAGATTCAACTCAGACTGAAACGTAAAAACTGATTACAAAAGGACCACTACAAATTGCAGTTAAGGCATAACCATTGGACAGTGAAATGCTTGTGAAAGATTAATGTGGTTTATCAATTATCTAATCAAGCAATCACATGGCAGTTGCTTCAATGCATTCAGGGATGTGGTCCTGGTCAAGACAATCTCCCGAACTCCAAACTGAATGTCAGAATGGGAAAGAAATGTGATTTAAGCAATTTTAATAACCACTCGTTACAACCGAGGTATGCAGCAAAACATTTGTAAAGCCACAACACGCACGTGGGGGATGTTTTCTTGGCACACTTTAGGCCCCTTAATTGGGCAAATTGGGTATAGTTTAAATGCCACGGCCTACCTGAGCATTGTTTCTGACCATGTCCATCCCTTTATGACCACCATGTACCCATCCTCTGATGGCTACTTCCAGCAGGATAATGCACCATGTCACAAAGCTTGAATCATTTCAAATTGGTTTCTTGAACATGACAATGAGTTCACTGTACTAAAGTGGCCCCACAGTCACCAGATATCAACCCAATAGAGCATCTTTAGAATTTGGTGGAACGGGAGCTTTGTGCCCTGGATGTGCATCCCACAAATCTCCATCAAATGCAAGATGCTATCCTATCAATTAGGGATGTCAATTGACACAAATTCCCATGATGATCGTCTTTTAAATTAATTATCAATTAATCGAGTAATTGTTAACCTTAATACTGTAATATGCATCTATAGCAGTGGCTTATAGTTGACAGCATGACATGATGTGCAAATGCTGCTCAAAACGCCATGTTCTTCACCAAATGAATGAGAAGGATTTAAAAAAAAATCTAAACAAAGGGCTATGGGATTGTAAAATTAGTCGATATGATTTATAATTTAATTAAATGACTTATTTAATAACCAAATATAACCCGTAATACAGCAACAATGCCTCAGATCTGTTATTCAGAATGTGTGGACGCTCTTCCAAGAACAATGTGCTGAAACGTCATCTAAACCCAATGAATTCAAAACGATTTATTAAAATATTGTTTTCATTAATGTTATGTAATGTGACAGTCTCAATCATAGTTATTATTAGTCGTGCGTTGCTGTTTGAACAGCGCGAGCTGAAGCTGATGCGCTGAATCAACACTGGTAAGTTACACTGAAGCTCTTTGCTAGCACGTTATTTAACTTAACAAAAAGCTTCCTATATGAGATTAATCAGATTTATATAAAGTTAACAAAATATTACAAATTATATCTGCACAAAATAATGTGAATGCACAAGTGAACTTGAATTGAGTTGCTTATATTTATATTCAGAATGGGAGACGCGTGGTACGCGCTATGGACACGGCACCTAAACCCAATGAATTTACAACCACTTATTAAAATAGTGTTATCATTTATGTTATCTATTATGACAGTCTCAATCATAGTTAGCCTATTATGCATTGCTCTGTATGGGCTGAAGCTGAAGCACTGAATAAAAACCGATAGCCATCACTGACTGAAGCCATTTGCTAGTGCATTATATTTCGCTAAAAGAAACGCATTCTATATGATTGATCACATATACAAAATAAATGTAATATTACAAATTACTTCGGCACCGAATGCACAAGTGAACTTGAACTAAGTTACATGCTCGAGTCAGAATGCGTGTGCTCTTCCTGGATCAACGCAAGGAAACACACGGCAAATAAACCCAAATACTTAACAATCACTGTTTTATTACAATAGTATTCTCATTAATGTTGTGTAACATGACAGTCTCAATCATAGTAATTATTAGTTGTGCATTGCTGTTGGAGCTGCACGCTGAAGCTGATCACTGTTACGCTTTTACTACCGCTGGCCTCTTACGTTAATTATTAACCAAATGCATCCTTTATAAAATAAATCAGCTATAGATAGGCCTGTACATTTGCATAAAACAAAAGGCTGCGAATGCACATGCAAACTTGCAGTCATGATGAAGGTGTGACTCCAGCTGTAACTCGGGCACGCTCGCTTCATTTTTCCTCCCGTTTCGCGGTTGAGCCGCACGCACGCACATGAACCTGCTTAATCGATGAACGATAAGTCTTATTGATTAAATGTCTTATCGACAATTAATCGATCATCGCTTAATCATTGACATCCATACTATCAATATGGGCCAACATTTCTAAAGAATGCTTTCAGCACCTTGTTGAATCAATGCCGTGTAGAATTAAGGCAGTTCTGAAGGCGAAAGGGGGTCAAACACAGTATTAGTATTGTGTTCCTAATAATCCTTTAGGTGAATGTATACACGATTTGGCCCTTATCAAACTTTCTCAAATCCTTACGCTTGCCTATTTCTCCTGCTTCCAACACATTAACTTTGAGGATAAAAAGTTCACTTGCTGCCTAATATATCCCACCCTCAAGCCTTTACTGCGATGAAGAAATAATCAGTGTTATTTACTTCACCTGTCACAATGTTATGCCTGATTGGTGTATATATACACTATATTGCCGAAAATATTGGAACACCTCTCCATATCATTGAATTCAGGTGTTCCAATCACGTCCATGGCCACAGGTGTATAAAATCAAGCACCTAGGCATGCAGACTGCTTCTACAAATTTTGTAGAACTTTTGTAAAATTTGTGAAAGAATGGGTCCCTCTCAGTAGTGCCCTCTGATGCAGTGGTGTAAAGCTTACAGTCACTGGACTCTGGAGTGACGAATTACGCTTCTCTGTCTAGCAATCCAATGGATGATTCTGGGTTTGAAAGTGGTACTAGTGGTTTATGATGTAACGAGTACATCAGGTGTTATGGGAAGTGTTCCCGGTTCCGGCTGACCTAGTTAATGCAGCCTAACAATCAGTCAATTGAATTGAATAATGAAAGTTAAAAATGTTCTATGTGTATGCCATAGTAAAGAGATGTGTTTTTAGTCTAGATTTAAACTGACAGAGTGTGTCTGCTTCCCGAACAATGCTAGGAAGACTATTCCACAATTTAGGAGCCAAATAGGAAAATGATCGACCGCCTGCAGTTGATTTAGATATTCTAGGTATTATCAACTGGCCAGAGTTTTGAGACCGCAATCGACGTGATGGGGTATAATGCGTTAAGAGCTCGCTTAAGTACCGGGGAGCTAAACTATTTAGTGCTTTGTAAGTAATAAGCAAGATTTTAAAATGTATGCGATGTTTAATAGGGAGCCAGTGCAGTGTTGACAGAACTGGACTAATATGATCATACTTCCTGGTTCTAGTAAGAACTCTAGCTGCTGCATTTTGGACTAGCTGGAGTTTGTTTATTAAGCGAGCAGGGCAACCACCCAGTAGAGCATTACAATAATCTAGCCTTGAGCTCATGAACGCATGTACTAACTGTTCAGCATTTTGCATTGAAAGCATGTGCCGTAATTTAGATATATTTTTAAGATGATAGAATGCGGTTTTACAGATGCTAGAAACGTGGCTTTCAAATGAAAGATTGGTATCAAAGAGCACACCCAGGTTCCTCACTGACGACGAGGGCTTGACAGAGCACTCATCAAGTGTTAGACAGTATTCTCGGTTACTACTTGTGGAGCTTTTCTGTCCAATAATTAAAAATTCAGTTTTATCTGAATTAAGTTGCAGAAAATTACTATTCATCCAATTTTTTATATCAGCTATGCATTCTGTTAATCTTGTGAATTGGTAGGTTTCATCTGGGCGTGAGGAAATATAGAGCTGAGTATCGTCAGCATAACAATGAAAACTAACGCCATGTTTCCTAATGATATCTCCCAGTGGTAGCATATACAGGGTGAAAAGCAACGGTCCTAACACTGAGCCTTGCGGTACCCCATACTGAACTTGTGATCGGTGTGACATCTCTTCATTTACTGCTACAAACTGATAACGGTCAGATAAGTACGATTTAAACCATGCCAAAGCAGTTCCACTAACGCCAACATAATTTTCGATTCTATTCAGAAGAATATTGTGATCGATAGTATCAAATGCAGCGCTAAGATCGAGTAACACTAATAGAGAGATACAACCACGATCAGATGATAAGAGTAAATCATTTGTAACTCTAATTAGAGCAGTCTCAGTGCTATGATACGGTCTAAATCCTGACTGGAAATCCTCACATATACCATTTCTTTCTAAAAAAGAACATAATTGTGAAGACACGGCCTTTTCTAGTATTTTTGATAGAAACGGTAGATTCGAGATTGGCCTGTAATTGACTAATTCTTTAGGATCAAGTTGTGTTTTTTTAATAAGTGGTTTAATTATAGCCAACTTAAAAGTTTTCGGTACATATCCTAATGTCAAAGATGAATTTATGATATTAAGCAGAGGATCTATGACCTCTGGAAGTATCTCTTTTAATAGCCTAGTCGGTATAGGGTCAAGCATACATGTTGTTGATTTTGATGATTTTACAAGTTTAGCCAGTTCTTCTCCTCCTATAGCAGTGAATGAGTGTAATTTTTCCTCAGTGACCCTGCAGTGCTCTGTCTGAAGTGATACTGTAATAGACGGCTGCATGGTTATAATTTTATTCCTAATATTATCAATCTTACTAGTAAAGAAGTTCATAAAGTCATTACTGCTGTGTTGTTTACAAACATCAGAAGCTGAAGCTTTATTTTTTGATAATTTAGCCACTGTATCGAATAAATACTTAGGGTTGTGTTTGTTTTCTTCTAAAAGAGATGAGAAATAAGCAGATCTAGCAGTTTTTATGGCCTTTCTGTATGCAATCATGCTCTCTTTCCACAAATTGCGAAAAACCTCTAGTTTTGTTTTCTTCCAGCTGCGCTCCATTTTTCTGGCTGCTGTTTTAAGGGCCCGAGTGTGCTCGTTGTACCACGGCGTTGGATTATTTGCTTTAATCTTCTTTAAGCGCCGGGGAGCAACTATGTCTAAAGTGCTAGTAAGGAGAGAGTCAATAGTTTCGGTTGCAGCATCAAGTTCATCTTGGCTATCTGTAATGCTGAGGAGATGGAACTGATGAGGAAGATTATGTACAAAGCAATCTTTAGTCGCAGCGGTTATCGTCCTGCCATATTTGAAGCGAGGGGATGGCTTTGCAGCCTTAGGTAAATTAAGTATACATGATATTAGGTAATGATCTGAGATGTCATCGCTCTGCTGCAGAATTTTAACAGTATCAACATTTATTCCATGTGACATTATTAGATCTAAAGTATGATTAAGGCGATGAGTGGGTCCTGATACGTGTTGTCTAACTCCAATAGAGTTTAGAATGTCTCTAAATGCCAATCCCAATGCGTCTTTTTCATTGTCTACGTGGATATTAAAATCCCCAACAATTAGTACTTTATCTACAGCTAATACTAACTCCGATACAAAACCAGCAAATTCTTTGATAAAGTCTGTATTGTGCCCTGGTGGCCTGTAGACAGTAGCCAACACAAATGTCAGACGGGATTTATCATTTACACTACACAGCGTTACATAAAGCACCAAAACTTCAAAGGAATTATATTTGAAACTAGACTTCTGAGTAATACTGAAAATATTATTATAAATTACAGCCACACCTCCCCCTTTACCTTTCAGACGTGGCTCATGTTTGTAACAATAATCTCGGGGGGTGCACTCATTTAAAGTAATGTAATCATCAGGTTTTAGCCAGGTTTCTGTCAAACACAGCACATCTAAGTTATGATCTATAATCATATCATTGACAACAAGCGTTTTTGGCGAAAGGGATCGAATATTCAGCAACCCAAGCTTTATCAATTGTTCATCCGTATTATATCTGTTGTTTATTTGTTGGACATCAATTAAATTTTTACTGTTGAATGGTTTTGATGGTTTTTTGTATTTACTAATTCGGGGAACAGACACAGTCTCTATGTGATAATATCTAGGTGAAAGAGTCTCTATGTGCTGGGATTTAGCTGACTTTGGTGACGTGAGACAGCTAGCAGACGGTTGGTTTAGCCAGTTTGTCTGCTTCCTGACCTGGGCCCCAGTGAGTCAAGGTTTAGCTCTAAGACTATGTGCCAAATTACTAGAGAGAAGAGCAGCACCAGCCCAGGAGGGATGAATGCCGTCCATCTTCAACAGGTCAGGTCTGCCCCAAAAACTTTTCCAATTGTCTATGAACCCTATGTTATTTTGCAGACACCACTTAGACAACCAGCCATTGAGTGATGATAATCTGCTAACTATTTCATCACTCCTTTTCGCGGGGAGAGGACCAGAGAAATATACGGCTTTTGACATCGTACTTGCGAGTTTACACACCTCTTTAATGTTAATTTTGGTGATCTCCGACTGGCGAAGTCGAACATCATTAGTGCCAACGTGAATAATAATCTTAGAGAATTTACGATTAGCTTTAGCCAGCACTTTTAAATTTGCTTTGATGTCAGGCGCTCTGGCTCCCGGTAAACATGTGACTATGGTGGCTGGTGTCTCTATTTTCACATTCCGTGTAATAGAATCGCCAATAACTAGGGCACTTTCAACAGGATCCTCAGTGGGTGCGTCACTGAGTGGGGAGAACCTGTTTGATGTTCTAATCGGAACGGAAGAGTGGTTTTTTGATCCGCGACTATGCTTTCTCATCGTCACCCAGCCCTGCTGCGCGGGCTCAGCCGGAACCAAACAATGAGTGTTCACTAAGCTAGTCGCATCCAAAGCAGTATCTAAAGCTGTTACATTCTCACTACTCTCACATAAAGCTTGGATGCGTGTCTCTAAATCTGAAATCTTCTCCGTCAGCCTGATTAATTCCTTACATTTATCACATGTGAAGCCCTGTTCGCTAACGGAGATAGATATGCTAAACATGTAGCATGCAGTGCAAGTGACAATGACAGGAGAAGAAGACATGGCTTACCGTATTTGTTGATGAATCCAAAACTTACCACAGTTGTCTGATGGAGTCTTTTTAATAATCCAACTCACCACAGTTGTCTATAGAACTCAGAAAACAGGAGACCTGGATGCTGGGATGGAAAGCTACCAGGCTAGCGAAAAGCTAACGTGTGGTAGTGATTTAGATTAAAAGCTAGTAATGTCAAATTTAAATTGATAGGCTATATTAAACACTATATGGTGATGAGTAAGTTATATTTAGCAGTGTAAATTACAAAGAAAATATATCAAATAGAGATTCAAACACAGCTATACAGAGCTACAAACACTGTGGTGGCAGCAGCAGCAGGCAGACAGACAAGAGCAATCGATCAGGAACCCTACACAGCATCTACAGCAAGACAGATTTAAGCAAAATGACACTCCTTCACAAGACAAAGTCAGAGGCACTGATTTAGCCTGATACAGCCCCTTCTTTTCTTAACCTGTGCATGCGACCAGAAAAGCTCCAACAGAAAAGGGCAAGATCTTCACTGAAATAGTCTGCAGGTGTGTTTTTATTTTTTGAGTTGGCTAGTGGGGCATTGCCCAAAAAGGAAAAAAAAAAACGTATAATTGTTCCTTTTTAAGGTAAAATCTTTCTTGTTGTTTAGATTGGCAGATGAAGAGCGAAAGAAGACTGCGGCAAATGCTAGATCCCAAAAGCACAGGCAGAAAGTGTACGGGAATCCTGAGCTTCGTGAGGCATACAGGAAAAAGGAGAGAGAGAGGTACCGTAGCTCATATGAGGCAATATCATTCAGGAGTGACTGTAGGGTAGATGCTTTATTACCAATGCAAGTACATAATGCATTGTTGTAGTAACAAAAGGACATTTATTCTTCTTAAATACACCGTTAAAAAAGTAGGGGTCAGTGAGTTTTTTGTTGTTGTTTTTTTTTTAAAGAAATTAATACTTTTATTCAGCAGTGAGGCATTAAAAGTGTCAAAAAATGACAGTAAAGACATTCTATTCTATTTCAAAAATAATATAATATATATATTTTTTTATGATATTCTAGTTTTTTTTCATCTAAAACTTTTGATTAAAATGTATCATGGCTTCCACAAAAATATTACGCAGGACAAGAATAAGGTAGTCATATACTTATATAAATCATACTGACCCCATTTAGCAGTGGTTCTTTAGCTTTTTTTATATTTTAATAAATTATGTTTGACTCGTAGCTAAAAAATAGTGTTCAACATAGCAGGAAGGTTTTTTTTTTTTTTTGCTTTATGTAACTGTTGAATATTGAATCAAACTGTCAAATAGAGCAGTCTCCCTTATAATATCATCTTGCCTCCACATTTTGAGAACCACTGCATTGCAGGTAGCGTGTGACATGTTGCAGTGTAGAAACAGGGTCTTTATTTGAAAATCAGCTTTAGATAGAATCGGCTTGGCACTGACGCATTTATATTTCTCATTTTTTTAGATATCAAAGACGAAAATCGCAGGGGAAAGTGAAATTCGCTAAAGATCTGAGCCCAATAGAATTGAGAAGGCAGCAGAAAAAGTGGAGGAGGAGTTCTGCCGAATACAGGAAAAAGAAAGCATTTCAGGAGGTTTTAGACAACATTAAAGAAGACATTGATCAAGTCCTCCCAGAGTCGGCCACCTCCTCTGCTCAACATTAGTGTCTTTTAGAAATATGTGCAAAATATACTTGTATTCTTGTAACTCAACTGGCAGAGCATGTCACTAGCCAATGCCAAGGCCATTTCCCAGAAAACAGATTAAATACTTCAATTTCTATCATCAAGTGATAGAAATGTATGTACTTAATGTTCTCAAAGTCCCTTTCAAGGTCTGTTCACTCTGCGGCCATATTTGCAATGCCTCTGGGCAGCTATTTCGGGCATCCAGCACCAAAATCTGATATGAACTGTCCCATAAATGTTGTTTCTTATACTCAAATAGCGTTAAAAAAATATATTTTTTCAGGCTAGGTGAGCCAATGACCATGGACAGTCCTAAGCGCAAGTCTCAGGTTTCTATGGCAACCAGAGCTTCTGGACAGCTGCAGTGACAAAGTAACTATCAGTCAGCGATTGGCTCTTATACTTAGAAGGCGGGACGCATTCCGCCATATTACCTGTTGCAGATTCTCCTTTTAATACATGAAAGGACAGGAGTGAACCGTCTTTCTTTATCTATGGTCTTTGATGTGTCTTTAAAGCATCTGACAAAAATGTCTATTCCATAAAATGTAAATCGTGCATTGCCTGGCAAGCCAGACCCCACATCAAGATGTTGGGTCTGGGAACTCACCATTGACAGGACTCAATCCTCAATCAGGATAAATGGTTGTCTTTCAAACTCCCTCTGCGCACAATAGGATAGAGCTACAACCAACCAGAGCAACATGAAGTGGAGATAGTAAATAGACTAAAATACTTGATGTAGCCGGTTGCCAAAATTTGGTTCAATTTGAAAAGATGATTCGAAAGACCCTCGTTCGTTAGCTTCTGTGTTTACTAGTAGCACACACCTCTGCTGTCATTATGTTAAGCCCGCCCACCGACTCTATACACGATGTGGTTGGACCGGAGTGTGTTTTTTCAAGCTCATAATCCAACAGAAATTTGCTAGACTACTCTGGCTGCAAATTAGATTTGCTGCCGCTTAGAGTGCGTCTATATTTCTAGGCTAAACCTTGCATGCAGTTTCTGAAGAAAAAAAATACTATCAAATATCATTACATGTAGTCAGTGTAATAATTTCCTTAACATGTACATTTGATTACAGAAAATGGACCATGTATCTGATACATTTTTTTATGAAATAAAAGTGAATGAAGCTGTTCCATGCAGTTTGTTTGCTCTTTTTGCTCTGCGAGTGAAGTCAAATGCATTCGCAAACATTTGTTTGTAATTGCTGTGATAATTGAGGGGAAAACACTAGAAATTATGAAGAAAATAATCAAATATAGTGGATGGGTGATAACGTACAGCAACCTTAGGAAAATATATTTTTTTCTTTTTGTGTGTGGAAACCTAGAAATATATTACTCGTATAACGTGTAATAAGTACAGAAGTTTAGATATGTGCCAAGTATAAATATTATATTATTTAGACATTATTGTGAGAATCACCCAATGGAAATATGCCTAAGATGAGCTTTTTCCCCAATAAATCTGTGTACATGCTGTTTTAATCGAAGTACCATGTATTTCTTTTTCTCACAAGTAAGTTGCAATCACAGCGGGAACGAAACAAGAGGAATAAGAGTGAAAATGAGGAAATGCACAGAAAAAAGAAAATCCAGCATATTGAAGAAGTGGCACTTGATGAAGAACAACAACAGTCACAAACACGTAAAGACAAATTTAATGAAACTAATGTATTAATACAATTTTGGGAAATGTATTGGTCACATATGGCACAGGATAAACGTAAAAGTGTAATTTTGCCTCCTCTTTAGAGTCCAAGACGAACCTGCCTGACATTTGTTTGGAAGATGTTCAGCATGAAGAGGAACTGTCTGAAAGTTGCCCGCCGCATCACGATATTCACGGACATCCACACGGTACAGGAGAGTATTTGTGTGTCGTGTGCCGCAGAAGATTCAGCTCGCCTGGACTGCTGAAAATTCATCTGAGAGTTCACTCTGGAGAGAAACCCTACCACTGCAACTTTTGTGGGAAAAACTTTAGACAATCAAGCCACCTGAACACACATGTCAGGATCCACACGGGAGAGAGACCTCACATCTGTCAGAACTGCGGGAAGACGTTTATTGACTCGAGTGCAAGAAACAGACACTTCAAAAAATGTGTTCTTATTTCTCTGCATGGACAATGAAAGGAAAACCTGGTCTTTTGCGTTGTTTGCTGAATAGGAAATGTCAAGGTAAATCATTTTAAAGGGATAGTTAACCCAAAAATTTGATGTTTATCTGCTTACCCCCAGGGCATCCAAGATATAGGTGACTTTGTTTCTTCAGTAGAACACAAATGATTTTTAACTCCAACCATTGCAGTCTGTCAGTCATATATTGCATGTGAATGGCAACACATACAAATCCATATTAAACTCTGCGGCTCGTGACGACACATTGATGTTTAAAGACACTAAATGATTGGGTTGTGCGAGAAACCAAACAGTATTTATATATTTAGAAAAATTACCTCCAATTTCTCACACAAACAGAGCGTTACGTAAATGTGTCATCACGAACCGCAGGGTTTAATATGGATTTATATTTACATTTTTGGGTAAACTATCTCTTTAAGGCTGAATTTTTTAAAAAAGAAGCATCAATCAACTGGTCCAATCCAGTGTCATTAAAAATGACCTCGTTTTTTCACAGAATTTCACTTGAACCATTTGAAGCTCTTTCAATGGTACATTTCCACAGCAGGACTAATTGAGTTTCTTGACACCTGATCTAAATGAAGCAAGTACAGCTCACATCTTAACCACCTTACACATCTCAATGTAATGCAGAGCAATGCAACTTTTTCTTTAAAAAGTTGGCCACACCTCCAGGTTTGTTCCTTCTACATTATATGAAATGTTTATAAGCATATTTATGAGGGATTTTTCCTACTTTTATTTATTACTGTTTTTTAAGCAAACCTTTTTATTTTTATTTAATACATTTCTTTGGTCTCCTTTCACTGTTAGTATATGATGTAAAAATTATTACTGCTTTTTTTAGTCATTCATTTTATAGATTTGTTAAAAATGCTAATTTTGTCTGTAAAGTCTTATAAATTAAAATTATGCTGTCTTTTATTCGGATTTGTTTATTTCTGAGGTTTGTCTTTGTTTAAAAAGTCATTTTTTACAACAAAAAGAAAAATTACACGTTACAGTAGTAATTGTAATTAAAGGTACGCAAACTTTTTTTAGTTCAAAATGAACACAATCTAAATAGCGAGCACAGATGAAAATATGCCTAAATCATCAGTTCTTCTTTCCTACTCATTTCGCGCATGACATGTAACAAAAATAACATGCTTATGTGGCTCTAAACTGGATTGATATGAGCTACCAAGCAATAAACATGGCGTTGAAGATTACAAAATATTGTGCAGTGCCTGGTTGTGGAAGAACACCGTCACAGTGTAAGCTTCCTTCAGACTCCAATATTAGGAATTCGGGTTGAACTTTAGTTTTTAAATGGTGTCATATAATACAATTTTTGTACAAGTTAATATGACTCTTTAGTGTTTAAATGAAAACTTTGTAATATACTTTCATAAAAAAATATAATTCATATTGTAAGAAAACACTAATTTTACCTCTGGTTTTAGCAAGCCCCCTTGGTAGAAATTGCGTTCCGGGGGGAAAGGGATCGCGGGATAGAAATAGTGTTCGCGGGGGCACAGCTCGAAGTCTATATTGGATTTGACAGGACTGATGCAACAAACTTATGTGAGTAATAAATGTTTTTTATATGTGATAGAATTACATTGTTACAGATTGTTTGATATCTACTGGTTATATGTACACATAATTAATGATAAATTAGCATGCTCTCACAGGCTGACTTGTTGGTTGATTGTCCTGCGATTTCGGGTCAGACTGGGTCGAGCCCAGGCTTGCAAAATCGCTAACCCGTCATCCCGGGTGTTTTCCAATGAGGCTAACAAAATGTATCACCGGCCTGCCTAACAGGCCATCTTAAATAGTGAAAATTCCTTTTTTATACATGTGCGTTGTTCACTCTCTTCACTTGATGTGTAAAGGAAAAATACAGTCATGGGAACTTTTAAACATGCTGCTGATTTGTATGCAGTGAAGTTTTGCTAATGCAGGCTACTTTGGTGTGGGTGTGTGTGTGTTAGTAAGTTAAAATTAACATTCCAATTAATTGCGGGTGGATGAGAGCTAAATCATTGTGTTTGTTTGATAAAGACATTTTGCCAGCCCTGTGGGTGAATCATTCTGGTTGTCCCACACGTTTTTAAAACACGTGTACTGTTGGGGGAGTTGAAGCTCATTATAATATGCAAAATTATTATCCAACCATAACAATGGGTGTTTACTTTCAACCAAATCATAAAAACGGACAGTTCCTGGAGCTAGGCTCAAAATCAGGGTAAACACAGGCTGATTTCTTATTCATTATGATGTTTTTGAAACAATGTTCTTCCGTAAAATGCGGGGGGGGGGGGGGGGGGGGATAATTGTATAATACAATATATTGTATCAGAAACAAAAGGGCAGCCAATGATGTGCTGTTTTTATATTTGATTCATACATTATATTTGAATGTCCCTCCAAAGCTTTCTTTCCCACTGTCACCCTCACATGGACGACACCTGTTGAAGTGCTCCAGAAATTGCTCTATTAACCTCATTTCGAAACATCGCTTCTCAAGGGGGATATTTTGCAGCATCTTTGGTAATAATTTTATTCACAAATCAACCTTGTCTAATGTTTCCATATGGCAACGCTTTACCACTACAGAAAAATAGGTATGTTGCCATATGGCAAAGCTGTACCACAGTGGATTTGCTGTAATGATCAATAATGAGATTGCAGTTATTTATTTATTTGAAGTGTTTATTGTAATGTAGTTGTATAAATACAATTATTTATTTTCAGAAAATGATTACAGCACTGTTTTACGGAAAGGGCAATAGGAGGAGTGCAGAGATAGCTCTGTGATTTGAGTGAGGGTGAGTTAGACATTTTTGAAGGTTAAATAATAGAGATGTGCCAAGTTCCATATACATCTGTCAATTTCTAAATGAAATGTGCATTTAAATAGAAAATAATTTTCATAATCTTATAGTAAAACATGACCATTTTCCATGGTATACCCCCCACCCCCAAAACATTATTTTCAAAAATTTGTTTTGATTTGGATGATTGAAGCAATTTCATATAATACATATTTCATGGTTAGATGGTTAGGTTAGGTTAAGGTTAGGTTAAATGTTGATTTAAAATTTGTGAGGTTTTATGAAGTTGGCAATTTGTGTCTTCATAAATCTTACAAATTAATTTCATTGAAAGGATTACTGCTCTGGCAACTTGTTATATACAATATACACTGCTGTTTAAAAGTTTGTTTTTAGAAGAAGTCTCTTATTTTACTTAAAATACAACAAGAAAATAGTTATATTGTGAAATATTATTTAAAATCTAAAATAACTTTTCTATTTGAATATATTTTAAAATATAATTTATTTCTGTTATGTAAAGCTGGATTTTCAACATCATTAGTGATCTTTAGTGTCACATGATCCTTTAGAAATCATTCTAATATGATTTGCTGCTCAAGAAACATTTATGATTATTATCTGTGTACTATTTTGTTTTAGGATTCTTCAAAAGAACAGTGGAATAGAAAGTTTTTGCTACATACTACTGATCAGAAGTTTTGGGTCAGTAACAATTTTTCTCCTTTTTTGCGAGGGGGTGGGGGTGAACTGAAGACTGTAGTCTTATTGTAGTACAATTCAGCTTTGCATCACAAAAGTAAATTGCATTTTAAAATGTATTCAAATAGAAAATAGTTATTTTACATTTTAATAAAACAAATGCAGCCTTGGTGAGCATGAGAGACATCTTCTAAAAACTCTAAAGGATCAAAAACTTTTGAACGCCGGTGCAATCTAAAAGAACAAATTAAACGGATGTGATTTTTCAGAATAGAAATAGTCAATATACATGAAACAGGAGCTTACTTGGAACTATTTTAACATTAGAAAGGTGAAATGGCCTGTGCTGCTGCCTTTTTAATGGGTGCTTTAACCATCTCCTCCTCTAGGTGGCAGAAGTGATCCATCGTCCTTTTTATGATGAAACGAAGCATTTTAATGTCACTTTCTGTAAATTATATAGGCCTATATATATATATATATATATATATATATATTTAAATGCTATAATACAGGCAACCTATTTTCCATGCACTTGTGTACACAATTGCTAATTCAATTTATTAGCAATCAATTGTTGTCACCACAACACAGAGCTTTTAAAATGAAACGCTTTGACTGTGAGAGCTAACAATACCAACAATCCACGCAGCACACATTTGCATTCACGCAGCTCTAGCGTCAATAGGCAAGTCAATAGAAATCTACATTACGATTAGCCTTGCTAACCCACATGCCTCCCGGCCTGTGAATGATGCCGGAAGAGTCATACAGACTGTGTTTACAGAGTAATGAATACACTGTATAGTAAAGCACTGAAGCGAAGTTCACCTGCAGCTTCTTAAACTTTTTAAACTCCCTAAATGAAAATCTTATCACTCTGCCAACATTACAGGGTTATTTACTCAGCGTTGTGGTATTTCTTTCTGGCAAGTCAGTTTTGACCTTTGTGAGAGAACAAAAATATTTTTTTGTTTGTTTGTTTTTAAAAAAGCTTGTGCAATTACCCATTCTCACCGTTTCCTTATTGTGAGGGCCATAGATACCAAACGATGTGAGGAAAGATGTCCTTGTTTAATGCCTGATACAAGAATTTAAATTATTCTATTAAACAAACAACAAACATTGCTGTAGGGACACAGATAGCACCACATTGGTCAGGCCACATTCGTTTTTTTTTCACATGAAGAAGGGAAGAGTATTTGGCTAAGCTAATTAGTTTAAAACAACAAGCTCTGATAATAACACAATTTGTGTCGGTTTGAAGAGCAAATTTGTTCCTTTCGTTAGGTAGCCTTTTTTTCAATGCAGGACTTCTTCTCAAGTGTAAGGTCAATGGTAGGCCTATGTTTTTTTTTTTTAAGCTAAATTAGCTAAATGTCTTTTTTTTTAGTGTTTTGACATTTTGACATTTCTTTTTAACTGTGCATACTTTTGAAAAATAGTAAACAACACAAATACTGCGGTAAACTCTTGGCCTGTATAGCTCATTGGTATTTTGTCTGTGAATCGCCTAAGGCATAGTTGAAGGGAAAGCGCTTTAAAGACCTCATAAAGTAGTTTTCTGAATTCTATATGTTACATAGTTTTTCCTCTTGAGAAACACCTACTAAAACAACTGTCATAGAGTATTACATAGCCGTCATCAAGTATTACATGTGCTATAAGTCAGTTATTTATTTTATAAACTGTATAATAATACACAGTACTGCAAGCTCTACAGCTGCATGTGGTCAAGCACTGCAGTATTTATAACATGGTCTTGTGGTTCTCATATCCTTGTTTTTTTTTCTTTTTTCTTTAATACCTGAGTTGTCTCTGGTCTCTTTCCCCTGCGGTCAGACCTACAGGCCAATCAAACCCAAGGCCTCTCGCTCGTCAAAGCCTTGAAATACCGTTTCTATGGCAACATCTGCCTCTTTGGTAAACGGAGGACTGCGCCTAATTTTTCTTGCAATTAAGAGTTGAACTGCTGTACACAAAAGCCCTGCAGGCTTAGTAGTGAGCTTGCATCTCAGAAGACTCACGTTGTGCTTCACTGCTGTTGCTAGTCTACAAGACTGACACTGGATTAACACCAAAAGAAAAATCCACTTCATTTAGCCGTTCAGTGATGTGAACATACAACAAAAAGTGACAGTAAATGTGGAAGAAAGCTAAGTAAAATTTTAGCAAGTAAGCAGGATCCTTTCGAGTTTTGTTTGTACGTGATCAGGCACGGTGATCAGTAAATAATAATAATTAAAATGTTTGAATAGGTGAATTGGATTGGGCACAACATGCTCTTGAACCAGAGCTATGCACATGCATCTCAAGACATTTCATTAAAGTTTTTCTTTTTTCTCCCAACTTAGATATCACACAATTTGACCTTGGGTTACTGATAAATTGATGATTCCATAAAAGCCAATGTGAGGCACTCTTCTGGTCCAGTCTGACTCGATTAATATTCACTCTTGTGAATGAGGTGCTCTCTCATAGCCTGCCAGCGATAAGAAGGGAAGCCAAACCGGTTAACAGGATCAGTCTAGAGTCCATGACACACCAAATAACCAGTAAAAGAGCAAGAGCGAGATTTCCATACTACATTCAGAATATGTATTCCAGCAGTATTTTCTTCACTTCATTCAAAAGCGCTTTTATTTATTTTACTAATTAAATATTTAGATGGCTATGCATTAAGTTTTGTTGGTTTTAGGGGCTGTTTAAACGACAGTTTTCAACTAAAAATGTTTTGGCCATTTATTTACATGACAACTGCGTTTTTTGCGGGCCTGAAAATGCAAACTTTTGAAAATGGGTTTCAAAGTGCGGGCTTTTAAAAACTGTAGTTATCGTCTCTGTGTAAACTACAAAAACGCATATTTGTAAGAACATTGATGAACACACGCATGTGTAGGCATCGACGTCACTTTCCTGCCGTAACACGCCCCCGCAGCCGGGGCTGAGTGGCTGCAGTTATGGACGTAAACGATCCTTACAACTTACCAAAAATTCAGTGATCCATGGATAATGATATGCAACCAGAAATCGTGTTTTCCTGACATTTTTAGGAGCCTGATTTCGACATGAATGTTTACAAATGTCATTCATCACATTTTTCGAGTGAATCCCGCATGTAGGCTAACTTATATGTGGATGGGTCAGAGTTTTGAAGCGTGTAGTGGTTTTAATACACTTTATATTCACTAAAAGCTGTCACTCATTCAATAAACGCAATCTTACAAAAGTTCCGCAGTGAAGTTGGTATACAATGAATCTCTTATTTTCACAATCTCTGCACTTACAGAGGACTGCCGCGCGTGTTAACTGAACTTAGCACCTGTATAAACACTCGAGCAGTGAGTGATTCAAAACTCAACATCTGTGACTGGCCTAAAAGCAGAAGCAGCAGCCGGTGGCAAAAAATTACACATTATTATTAAGTCCATCTTTAGTTCGGAACAGCAATGTCCATGCGGTTCCCTCCGTGACACTTCAATTTTGATGTTTTTCTTAGTTTTCTAATCAGTTATGTATATTATATGTAATTAATGTTGTCAAATTAATGTTTATTATATTTCTAAAAGTTACCATGTGTTTTGAAATCGGTCATCACTACATAAGTCGTTATTTTGTTAGGTTTTTTTGTGCACAGAAACTATTCTTGTCGCTTCATAAAATCATTGTAGATCCACTGTAGTGAGATGGGCTTTGTAAGGACGTCTTTAGTGCCTTGGGGGAGGAAATGACATTGTGGCCAATGGAGACCTTTCTGAGCCATCGGATTTCAACAAAAATATTCATGTGTTCCGAAGATGAACAATGGTCTTACGGGTGTCGAACCGAACGACATGAGGGTAAGTAATTAATGACAGAATTTTTTTTATTTTGGGTGAACTAACCCTTTAAATCTGTAAAACCTAGAATGTTGCTACCATATTTTTTTACGGTAAAGTTCTGGCCATATATTTGACACATTTTTTTTTTTTTTTTACAGTGTGTGTGTGTGTGTGTGTGTGTGTGCACTTGTTTATATTACATTATGGGGACCAAATTTCCCCAAAAGGATAGTAAAACGTGAGATCACCTACATGGGCACCAGCCAGTCCCCACTTTTCAAAATGCTTATAAATTATACAGGATGAGGTTTTTTTGAGAAAGTAAAAATGCAGAATGTGTCCTGTGGGTAGGTTTAGGGGCAGGGGCAGTGTAGGGGGATAGAATGTACAATTTGTACAGTATAAAAACAATTACACCTATGGAGAGTCCCCACAAAGATAGTGAACCAGACGTGTGTGTGTGTGTGCGTGCGTGCGTGCGTGCGTGCGTGCGTGCGTGCGTGTGGTCTGTATGAGAAAAATGCAAAAAATGGAAACAATGTCAGTACATCATTGTTGTGTAAATGGCTTGGCTAAGTGTGTCTTTTAACTTGAAATGTAATCTTTGTTTAATTAAAATTACATTGCAATACAATAAAATTAAAATTTACAGCTGTGCAGAGAGTTTTGCAAAAGCTAAGAGTGCAGGTTGGAAATCAGCCGAATGTTGGCTGCAACCAAAACACACAGGTAAAATATCATCCAACCATTCTATTACAAATAGATCAGAAGCCCGGCACATGTAATGGTTAACATCTTCTCTTTCAGAAAGAAGATTTTTTTTTTTCAAAAGATGTCTATGCCATTAATATATATTTAACATTAGCATTCAAAAGTTTGACATCAGATTAGTACGATTTTTATTTGTCTCTTTATGCTCACCAAGGCTGCATTCAGAATACAGTAAATACAGTCTTTTTGTAAAATATTATTGAAATGATTTATTATCTATATATTTATTGATTTTTTTATTTTATTTTATATATATTATTCCTGTGATGCAAAGTTAAATTTTCAGCAGTCATTACTCCAGTCTTCAGCGTCACAGGATCCAGAAACCATTTTAATATTATGATTTGCTGCTCAATATTTTTTTATTATTATTATCAATGCTTATAGAGTTTTTTTTTTTTTTTTTGAAAAAGTGTTGATGAAAAAATATGCATCTTTAGCTGTTTCTTGAAAATGGCTAAAGGCTCAGTAGCAGGTTGAGTTAGGTAGGTCAATCCTCCAGCTTGGAACAGTCAAGGTAAAGGTCCGTGAAAGTGATTTTGTGCCTCTTTGGGAATGCACCACAACAAGGCACCATTCACTTGCAGAACACAAGCTTCTAGAAGCCACATAGGTCTAACGTAGAGAAGCCAGTGGTTTTACTATAGGCAAAAATTCTGTTTCAAATATAGTACGTTAAATTTGATGTGAGCAGCAATTGGCAACCAGTGCAATTTTATGAGGGGGGTGTGATGTGTGCTCTTGTTAAAGACTAATCTTGCTGCAGCATTCTGGATCAGAGGTTTGACAGTGTGTGCTGGAAGGCATGCCAAAAGAGCATTACAATAGTCCAGTCTGGATAAAACAAGAGCTTGGACAAGGAGTTGTGTAACATGCTCCTAAAGGGAAGGGCTTGATCCTCCTAATGTTGTATAAGGCAAATCTGCAGGACCGGGCAGTTCTAGCAGTGTGGTCTGTACAGTTTAACTGATCATCAGTTACAACTCCAAGGTTCCTGACTGTCCTGGATTGAGTTATGGTTGACAAACCTAGCTAAATGGAGAATGTGGGATGAAGTGTTGGGATGGCTGAGACCACAAGCAGTTCTGTCTTCGCAAAGTTGAGTTGAAGGTGGTGGTCTTTCATCCAGCAAGAAATGTCTGTCAGGCAGGCAGAGATGCGAGCAGCTACCGTCAGATCCTCTGGCTGGAAAGAGAGGTAGAGCTGTGTCATCAGTGTAGCAGTGATAAGAAAAAACATGTTTCTGAATGATAGATCCTAGTGATGATATGTAGATGGAGAAGAGAAGTGGTTCAAGCACTGAGCCCTGAGGTACCCCAGTAGCTAGATGTTGCGACTTAGAGATCTCACTGCTCCACAGAGGTAAGACTTTAACCATTGGAGTGCGTTTCCTGAAATGCCCTTCATCATGGGCATTGACAGGAGGTTCTGGGGATTAACTGTGTCAAAAGCAGATCCAGTAGCAGACATATCTGAGGATGTGTAAGCGGCTCTTGCCAGTCTCAGAGCTTCGATAACTGAGAGCAGGGCAGTGTCAATTGAGTGGCCACTTTTGAAACCAGACTGCTTGTTGTCCAAGAGGTTGTTCTGTGTGTGAAAGAGACTTGTATGAACACAACTCATTCAAGTGTTTTAGTAATGAATGGAAGAAGGGAAACCGGTCTGTAATTTTCTGAAAGTGCTGGATTTAGAGTGGGTTTCTTAAGGAGCGGGGCTAACCGAGCCTGCTTGAATGCTGGGGGAAAGGTATCAGTGTGAAGAGAAGTGTTGTTGATGTGAGTGTGGGTACAACTGAAGAAGAAATTGCTTGTTATATTGTATTATTCAATGGTAAAAAATAAAAATAAAAAAAAAATAGAAAACCTTTTTATGTTTTTTGATCACAGGCTGGTTTTATCTACTGGCTACAGATCAGGGGTGCGTTTTCTAAAGCCAACTATGGGCGCAAGTTTGGTCATTACCAACAGAATTCAAAGGAACTTGCAACCATAGTGTGCTAATGATGCTTTTGGAAAACGAGCTGTTAAGATTGGTTTTACTGCCAAGACAAAAGATGAGATCCAATGCCCTGCAATAACACATTAAAACAATAAAACTCACTAATCTGGAGAGAAGATCTCACAGAGAGACTGTAGGACACCGTCCAGACCAAAACCCTCTCCCTCTTCCCCTCCCTTCCTCCCTTTCACCCTCCCTTTCCTCCCTTTCACCCTCCCTCCTCACCCTGATTCAAGTCACAGAATGCAGATATACTACAGAGGATGTATCTTGTGAATCTATTGTTTTATCCCTTTTATGTCCGGTGTCTTTTTAAAGGTCTCAGTGCAATTGGTAAATTGGTCTCAAGTTCACTGCAGTCACTAGTAGGATGAGAAAGATTGAAACTTATAAGAATTCTCTTCTCCTTTTTGAGTGGTCTCTAAGGAATCTGTTCCTCTCAGGTTTTTTGATACAAATATTTATAATCCTTTATTCTGGTCTGGGTATTTAAGGGAGGGCATTTGGGAACCTTCTGTAGCCAGAGCCCCGATGCCGTGTTGAGTCTGTGTCATAATGGCACTCATCACACACATTATGTATTGGGCCAAAAAATGACTCTTTGAAACTTTTTATATTTATTTTTTATATTACTTTGTAATATGTTTTAATTTGTGTTTCATTATGTTTATTTTGTGTTTAATTATGTTTATTTAAGTTCTGTCTGGCCAAAAAAAATATGTTAATGTTGATTCATTCGGCATCTTTCTGAAATCATTATTCTAGTATTGTCGCATGAGGAGTAGTAGGAGTTTCCACAAATCCCTTTGTCAGGGCAGATCACACGAGGACTCCATAACTGGAGCATGAGGGAAAATCCGATTTCTGACTGTCACTGTTTTTAACACGTTGCAGCGTTCTTTTACAAAGAAATGACACTTTTCGTTACGAGTAAGCAGGTGCGACTCACTTAAATGTAAAATAGCCACTCTGCTTCCTCTGTAATATCAGAACTGACTAATTTGTGACAGTGAGATAATGTAATTCGTGAGCATTAGCCTTCGCGACTCCGGGTCCCATGGTGGAACGAATATTTGAAATTAAGAGGTACTTAGAGAAATCAACTATCTATTAAATCACAACTATTATGATCAGCTGTAAAGTTACAAACGTAACAAACTTAATGGTCACATAGAATTGGAGTAAGATAAAAAAAAATTCAAATTCGCTAACAATAAATTAAGTGGATTCAACAGAAATGCTGAAAAGGC
This sequence comes from Pseudorasbora parva, assembly GCF_024679245.1. Lineage (NCBI taxonomy): Eukaryota > Metazoa > Chordata > Actinopteri > Cypriniformes > Gobionidae > Pseudorasbora > Pseudorasbora parva. Next base: position 24,209,755 of record NC_090193.1, read on the forward strand.
TTGCATGCAGAAGTCCTTCAACCAGACCGTTAGATTCTGTTCTTGGGCTAACAGATGGACCTTACAGCGCCCATTTAATGCATGCAGCTAGGAACCAGCTACAAAACACTATCAGCTTAAGTTTGATCGACAGACGAACAGTTGAGTAGCAGAGATGGATTACAGGTCCCAAATGTTGAATAAAAGCAATGGGGCTAGTTTCAGCCATCTGTGTTCAGAGTCTGACTCACTTTGTACTTTAAATGGATCATGAGTGGCATGACTTTTTGCCCAAACAGCAGCACTCATTTAGTTTGTCTCTCACACATAAGAGCATCTGTGTGTTCACTCCCATTCTGGCAAGTGGAAGACAGTTGCACGTGTCACTAGCCATGGATAGTTGCTAGGCTACTGTACTGGTGGAGGCCTGAGGCCGAGGGCAGAAGGGTGCGCTGCTTCTGTAGATGGGAGGGGCTGACCACTAAACTCTGGCTGATTGTGAGCTGTTTGCCTGCTTTACTACATTACGGAAAAACAGTTTGCTAAGAGTCACTATTTTCTATATTCTGAGTCGTCGTTCTTTATGTGCTCTTTGTGACTAATTTAAGCCTTTTTTAATTAACAGACATGTTTTAATAATTTTAGTTCGAACTATAACCCTGGTTACAGCTTTTGGTAAATCCACTATTTCCTCATTATGCTTAGGAATAAACAGGTAAAAAAATAAATAAAGAGACACTCCAAATAATGCTTTATTTAGTGGGAGCATACCCCTTACTTCAAAGGTGGTGGAAATTGAATTCATTTGACATACTGAATAATTCATCTGCCTGTGTGTATCCGCATGATTTTATGCTAACGGAAAAACCCAACGTCACTGAAAGGAATTTACATTGATGCAACTTTCATATACCCACAACATTCAGTTTATGTGGCCCATGGGACTGGTGGCATCTAGACAGCCGCATTTGAGCTAAAATCGTATTTATCCAGCAAATGATAGGTACTGGTACAGGCCAGGGAGACATGAGATTTGAATATGTCTTATGAAGGTGCTTATAATGCTATAAATCACACTTTACATTGCATGTTATACGTGATATATGTAAATAAAAGTCAGCACAATAGAAATAGTATCAAAAAACTATTTAATCATTTTAATTAGCAAGGATGCATTACAAGTACTTTTGAACTTTATATTTATCAAAGAATTCTGAAAAAAGGGTCACTGTTTCAACAAAAATATTAAGCCTTTTTTTTTTTAGCATTGACACTAATAATGTGACACTAGCTGTTACTGATACAAATTTGTATACACTTTTAATTTTTCATATTATAATGAATTTTGGCCTGTTCCACACAAAAAGCTTTCATATGACTTCAAATGTATATCAAATGGGGTACATTGTGTCCTAGTATGAAGCAGTCAGTTATTGTTTGGATAGTAATGATAAGCATAGTCTTTTGAATATAATCTTGAGTTCCACAGACAAAAGAAAGTCACTGAGGTTGGAAACGACACGAGAGTAAGTAAATGATGACAGAATATTTTTCATGTGAAACCCGTACAGACAAAATAGATTATAAAAAAGGCTTTAAAATGGTACATCGACCCTTTTATCAAAGCGATATTCAATTCCGTTTCCAGCAAAGCCAAAGTGCCAAGTCATATCTGGAGATGTAACAAAGGGAATTTCATGGACCCTGAACAGAGCTTCAGTCATCAGACCAGAACAGAGAGAAAAAAGTTTTAAAATATATTTACTTTGCACAGTGGGAGTATCACAGCTTGTAGTACCAAATATAATGCACAGGGGGAGCTGTCATTCAAAGTGCAAAGTGATTAAATCATTCTAGTCAATGCTATGCTGCAACATGAGTTTGTGACATGCCTTATTTGACGGCTTGATCAGAGCAAAGCACTGAATAACCGATTTTGCAGAGTATGACATCCTCATTGATCTTGATCAATAGTCCTAACAATTTGTATTTTAGTGATCGATAAGGAAAGGACGATTAGAGTGGAGGGGTTCGGTAACATTATTATTAACCTATAGTATACTACTAGTAGTATTTAATCTCTGATTTTGGGAGCAGTTCATGGTAAGATTTGGGCATCTTTGATTGTAGGAATGAGCTAAAAAAATGATAACCCAGTAAAACATTACTTTTACCTACCGTCACCTGTTTGCCCAAGAGACTTCTGCATACAGCAAGACGAGTTCTTCCTCATTTCTCTGAGAAAATGGCATTATGCAATAGGCCTGCAAAGACAAACGTTAGCTCAGGCGCCGATTGCCTAAAATTGACTAAAAACACTTTTTACTGTGATTGTCCTTCCTCGCACTCACCCCTATGGCCATTTAGAAAAACTCATCCTGCTATTGGATTGCAGCAGGCACGCAAGCCCCTCCACCTGAGAAAGATTCTCTGCAATTGCCATGGAAACTGTCTGAAAAGAAACCAGCAGTATTAATACCTGTTGCCATTTTCTCTCCCTCCTACATCTACATCCACATAACGGTAGAAACAGCAACAACAACAAACTCTCATTGGCAGGCAAAAGCTCCAGGCAGCTGCTGCATGCCAAACTGAGGTTACACGTATTAGGATATGCATATGTGAGGGGGTGGGCCTTGCTTTAACACGATAAGCAAAAGAACAGATCAGCTCCGATGCTGGTGGTACCAAGTCATGCTGGTAAATCCAATAAACACTCTTTAATGGGGAATAAGAGTATACTACGTTATCTTGCTTGAAATTGGGAGCAGGCAAAATTATTCCCAAATGTTTTTATCATTAAGCGAAGACATAATATATGCTTGTGGCATACAGCTACTTCCCGAGAAAATATAGTTCAGGATTTTGCTGCCTCATCTCCCTAATAATGTGAAGCATTCATCTATTGCTAAAGACAGAACTAGCCCAACCCTTCTCCAACATCAGCCTTTATTATATTATGTTGGAAATGCTCCTCAGTGGAATTGGTTATTACTTTACCTGGTTATTATTTACTCCATGGCGCCCTGGAATATTTGATTGTGATTTGTCAATCTCTGCATTCTGCAGTCAGATAATTCATAATGTTCTCTGACATTCTGCTCTATACCAAAACACTGAAACATGCCCTAACTTTCATGTGTCTCATATATCATACGGAGCCCCTAAAGCAGGGGTGTCCAATTCTGCTCTTGAAGGGCCAATGTCCTAGAGCAGTGTTTCCCAGCCTTTTTTCAGTCATGGTACCCTTTGATAATTTTCAAAATTCTGTGGCACCCCCTCACATACGTTACGTGTAACGGTTGAGATTGCTCATGGTCCGGTTTGTATCACGGTTTTAGGTTCAAGGTTTCATACGGTTTGGTATTTGCTATGTTCAGGGGAAAAAGGGACTAATAAAAATAAATAAAATAAGAACAAATAACATAAATACAAGCATAAATACACAAATAAATACTATTGAGCCAAGATACTAATAAAACAAACAATGCTTTTCAGGTAGGTCTTACATTAGTTTTAAGGCAGAGAAATTGAATAAATAATCAAATGTAAAATAACTTCACATTTAACTGTTTAAATTAAAGATTAATCTTTATTAAACTTACAAAAGCTATGCAATCGAGAGCAGTGAGTGATGTCCTTATCTTTTGTTTGACATTAAACAGACAGCCGTAAAGGCTGCTACCCCTTTAAGACCTAATGCAAGGATATGCGTCATCTTTCGCGACTTTATAAAGTTCTCTTAAGGCATATTCAGACTATTTCTGCTGGGATACTCATCAAGATGGACATGTTGACATACTTTTTGTCTAAGTTTGTCCGTTCAAGCGCAAGACTTGAAACATAACTATTTCAACCCATTCTCACTCCCAAGGCGTCAAAAACCGAAGCATGGTCAAGTGCCTTCTGCGTCACAATAAAGACGCTAAAGGTGCCCCAAGGCGTCATGTTTCGACGCGCTGGGTGTTCCATTCATTTCAGTGAGAAACCTTTGGCGTCATACACAGACGCGCTGGGTTTTAGTAATGTTATCGTCATGGTGAAATTGTATTAGTTTATAATTTTGCCATTATGACATGTTGGAGCGTGTTTTTCAATTTAATCAGCAAGCATAATTTTATTTACATTTATTTTATTTACGCTATTTAGACATGCTTAACATGTAACCCAACCCCATCCCATCCCTAAACCTACCCATTTGTCTGAACATGATATAAAACACAGGATATAGCCTGACATATACGACTGCATACACAAGTTATTCAAAAAAGTTAAATAATCCAAGTTTTCCAAGGCCAAACGATTGATTTGTATGAAGAAAATCCCCACAAGCGATCAGCATCTCCATCCGCAGAAGATCATCAACAAACACAATCAAATTTCAAATATTGGCGCCGGTTACGTGAGATTTCATAGTGAAATTGCATTGGCTCTCGTATGTCTTGTGACCAATTGCGTCATTACGTCAGCATTGATTGTAAAATGTCATTGGCTCTCGTGTGTCTTGTGACCGATCGCGTCATGCTCAAGAGTCTTTTGAATTATTTGAATGAGAAATGAATGATTTCGTTCACGGGGCAGCGGGATCATCATTTCAGCGATTAAAACATCAAGATCGACTCTGTTCTTCACATGAAGATATCGTATGACTTCAGAAGACTTGGAATGCAACATGAGTTAATACTTTTATACTGCTTTGGTCAGTTTTTGCAATAAATACCTGTGACTGTACATTTATTTGCCTGGTATGTGTTTTATATTGTTTAGATATGGGTAGGTTTAGGGTAGGAGTGGAGTTAGTTGCTCCAAAATATAAAAGTAGCCTTTAAATATTAATAAAATCATGTCTGCTTTTATAAACGCAAATAATTAAATGCGTCTGTTTATGACGCCAAAGGTTTATCATTGTAATGAATGGAGCACCCAGCGCGTCGCAAAATGACGCCCAGGGGCACCTTTAGCGTCTTAACTGTGACGCGGAAGGCACTTGACCATGCTTCGGATTTTGACGCCTTGGGAGTGAGAACGGGTTGACTATTTGCGCGCTTTGGGATGATGAATGCACAGAGACAGATCTTCTCAGATCATACGGCAGCACTCACATCGATTGAACACAGTTTACAAAGAGAGACCGTTTTGCCTGATTTTCTTTTATCATCGCTGTTGTTTTAGTGTATCACTGTATGTGTATCCATCGACAGAAACAAAGCATTATATTCAAGTTATAACCCATATTAAAGATGCTTCATCAGATGAGATGAACCGTGGTGCAAGTGCGTCCCGGCACCTTTTACACGACACCCCTGCTCACGTCAGCTGTTCTAGAGTTTTGCTCCAACAAGCTTGCCTAGAATTTTCTAGTGAATCTGAAGCCCTTGATTAGCTGATTCGGGTGTGGTTAATTAAGGTTGGTGATAAACTATCCCTGCGTCCCAATTCGCATACTATCCATACTAAATAGTATTCGAAAATAGAATTAGTATGTCCCAAATCGCAGTATGTTGAAAAGAGTATTCCAAAGTTACCCGGATGGTTTACTATTTCCGGTCCGAATTCAAAGCACGGATTGATGCGCACTAACGGCTGATATTGCCCACAAACCATTGCGAGTTGGACGAGGATTCGATTTGAACTACAAACGCGGATAAAAAGCATTAAAAAACTATAATGGTTAAGTAGAGAATTTTAGATAAAGGGGGCGACAGAGTCTGTTAAAGATGGCGAAGTAGTATGTCCCGAAGCTTGCATACTTTTCTGCTACACACTCAAAAGTATATACTTTTTCTTCACAAAAAGAGTACATACTTTTAGGATGTAGTATAAGTAGGTGATTGGGATGCAGCATATGCAGGACAGTGGCCCTCCAGTCCCCCTCTCTCGACCTACTCACTGTGGGCATGATGGGTGGAGCTGCATCCCCTAACCACACCCTAACCCATAATCTACCAATAATAACCCTATCTTTCCATCCATTAAACAGGTTAAGCTCCAGATACTCTGCAACGAGCTGCTTGCCTCCAGGAGCAGATTTGGACACCCCTGCCCTAAAAGAACAAGGTGAATGAAAAAAATATGAGACGGCGGGAGGAAGAAGTATTTGTCAATGCTTTCGTGTTCTCTTGCAAATGGAAAAAAATTGTATTCTCTTGATAAATTTTGCGCTCACTCGCAAAATGTTTGCTTTCCCTCGAGAAACTTTTTTTTCCGCTTGCAGCATGAAAAATAAATATGGAGCTACAAAAATGAATAAACGGTTAAAAGCACAAACTCAATTTTCAGTGTAGCATTTCCTGTAGAAAAAAATTCCCCAACAATAACATATCATTCACAACACAACATAACATTAAATATCTGAATAAAACAGGTATTTTTTCCCTAAAGTATAAGCTCCATATTCTCCTATATCATACTGTTGTATGAGCCATAAAAGCCTGGTGTATCAAATATGATACTCAAAAAAAGAAAAACATATGCAGTTTGAATAGATTTTGTCTAAAGGGCGATGTTGTTCAATGATGTTGTTTTTTTCCCCTCACAGTGTATGGAATTTCTGCACTTTAATTCTGGGCTCATCTACTAAAAGCTGAACAACTTACAGACATTTTTTTTTCTTTCAGAGAACTTGGCTCTGAAAGTACTCAATTAGTCCTTTTTAAGTAATAATTGGAATTAAAAACAATTTAACCCACATTATCTCTTATATAGCCTTCATTCAGTTTTCAAAAAAATAAAATAAATATATAATAATTAAAATCAGCTAGTGGTTTGGAGCAATTTCACAGCTCAGTGTATGTAAATGTTTTGGCGTGGCTTGATATTACAAATGAGTGTTTTTGGGCACAGATACAAATGTCTGTACAGGTCAGTGATGAAAGGGCAGTGATGATGTCTATAAATTGTGTCTAATCATCAAGGTTAAATTGATTAAAATTCACACAGCATAATAAAGTAAATATACACTATTAAATAAAGGGCATAATTTTTTATTTAAGAAATTTTATTTAAGAAATTTTTAAGTACAATCGATTTGGATGCTTAAGTTATTTCAAATTAAATTGTTAAACTGACTTTAAAAAAAAATAGTTGGATCTTGTATAACATAAACAAGTTGAAAATGTCTTAACTTATTTTGATGAGTTAAAACAATGTAAAATACATGTTGTCACAAGTTATTGAACATATATTTTTTTTACAAGGTAGATATTGTGTGATATCGTTTGTTGTTCATAGGAACCATCTCATAATGTCAAAAGGGTCCACATATCTATTTGTTGTGATCCATAAGGTTTCTGTTCTCTGCAGCACTTTCATTTTCCCGCAAATGTGAGAGAGCAGTTCAAATTAAATGAACAACCTGCAGATGGTTTCATGAGAATACAAATTGACCTCTCCGCTTCTATCATGTTTATAAAAGCAGTATCATTCTTGTGTGCAGAAGCACAATTGTTGATGTTTTTCTTCTCTAAAGATATTGGGGTCTTATTTATCAAGATTGAACATGTCAGATATATTGCTATATCAAATAAATTAATAAATACACTCTAAAAATGTTGGGTTAAAAACAACCCAAGTTGGGTTGAAAATGGACAAACCCAGAAATTGGGTTGTTTGAATGGGTCCATTCACTAGGTTCAAACAACCCAATTTCTGGGTTTGTCCATTTTCAAACCAACTTGGGTTGTTTTTAACCCAACATTTTTTTTAGCGTAAAAAATAAATAAATAAATATTTCATTATATGAATAAAGCTTGGTTTAAACATAATTAGCTAGCACTTAATGCAACCATAGTTCAGATCCAGCTGGTGTCATTTCCTGGTGAAAAAAAAGAAAAGGCTTTAAACTCCAGATGTTATCTACGTCCACAGTGCTCTTTTTATTCTGTCAATTTCCTAATAGCCCATCTGTTGAGTTATGCTTTAAAAAAGTGACACATGATTTTTAAAATAACTGGAAACCTATGAATATAGTGATGGCATTTAGCCCAATCCTTATTTAAAACTGAGTTCAGGAAAATGTATAAACATATAAAACATATAAAACATATAAAACATATTTTATAATTAATAATTTAATTAAAAAAGAAAAGTGAATATAATAAATAAAAAATATCACCCCTTCAGATTTTGTAGAGCAGCTTTTTTCATGCCTTGTTTTTTTCTGTTTTTTTTTATTTATTTTATTTTATACCAAAAAATAGATTACTGTGCCAGTTTGTGTGGAATGCCATCTATCAAAAGGAGGCTTGATCAGGTATATGGATCGATTCAATTCACTTTCATGCCCTTGTTTCAGTGACCTCCATGATCAAGAGCTTTGTAGTGTAGCAAACTCCAAAATGCCGTGAGTAGCTGTAGCTTCAGACACTTTATCATATCAACTAAATTACACAGCAAAATTACTAGGCATCCAAAAAAAAAAAAAAGAAAGAAACGTTTTTTTTTTTTTTGGATGCATCCAACTATGTACAGTGTTTTGTAAAAATACAGAAAATATGTACTGTTTACCTAGGGAAAACAAAAGAAAGAAAGAATATACATATATGATCGAATTTGATTTCTTAATGTTAAGTGGTACACTAATACTAATACTGTGTTTGACCCCCTTTCGCCTTCAGAACTGCCTTAATTCTACGTGGCAATGATTCAACAAGGTGCTGAACGCATTCTTTAGAAATGTTGGCTCATATTGATAGGATAGCATCTTGCAGTTGATGGAGATTTGTGGGATGCACATCCAGGGCACAAAGCTCCCGTTCCACATCATCTGGTGACTGTGGGGGCCATTTTAGTACAGTGAAGTCATTGTCATGTTCAAGAAACCAATTTGAAATGATTCGAGCTTTGTGACATGGTGCATTACCCTGCTGGAAGTAGCCATCAGAGGATGGGTACATGATGGACATGGTCAGAAACAATGCTCAGGTAGGACGTGGCATTTAAACAATGCCCAACTGGCACTAAGGGGCCTAAACTGTCCCAAGAAAACATCCCCCACTCCATTACACCACCACCACCAGCCTGCACAGTGGTAACAAAGCATGATGGATCCATGTTCTCATTCTGTTTACGGCAAATTTTGACTCTACCATCTGAACGTCTCAACAAAAATCAAGACTCACCAGACCAGGCAACATTTTTCCAGTCTTCAACTGTCCAATTTTGGTGAGCTTGTGCAAATTGTAGCCTCTTTTTCCTATTTGTAGTGGAGATGAGTGTTACCCGGTGGGGTCTTCTGCTGTTGTAGCCCATCCGCCTCAAGGTTGTGCGTGTTGTGGCTTCACAAATGGTTTGCGGCATACCTCGGTTGTACTAAGTGGTTATTTCAGTCAAAGTTGCTCTTCTATCAGCTTGAATCAGGCATTTTCGGCCACAGGACTGCCGCATACTGGATGTTTTTCCCTTTTCACACCATTCTTTGTAAACCCTAGAAATTAGAAATTTAACAGGTGTTCCTAATAATCCTTTAGGTATATATGTATATACACGCAAAAGATCAATGTAAATTGGACTACATTTTTCTTTCGGGATATGTATCATCTGTTGCTTTTGAAGGGCAGTACTAAATCAGAAAAAAAAAAACTATATTTAAACAAAATAAGAACATTTTTGACATTCTGCTCAAAAGTTTTCACCCTCTGGCTCTCAATGCATTGTGTTTCCTTCTAGAGCATCAATGACTGTTTGAACCTTTTATAATAGTTGTGTTTGAGTCCCTCAATTGTCCCCAGTGTGAACAGATGGATCTTAAAATCATACAGTCACTGTTTGAGAGGGTTCAAATATGCAAAACATGCTGGAAAACTGAAGAATGTGCAGGACCTGGAGGATTTTTCTGAAGAACATTGTTAAACTGCTCAGGACAAACAACTGACTCATTGTGTGTTGTGACAACAATCACAAACAGGGTAACAACACACAGTATTGAGAATCAATGGTTCACAAACTTTTGAATGGGGTTATAAATTCAGCAATTGTTTTTATTTTATTTTTGTCTTGTGGACAGTATGTTAAAATTATATATTGTTTTTATTAATTGAAATAAAGCTGAAATAAAATATTACATCAGTGGAAAGCAGAACAGGTATGTAAATTAATTAACAGCCTTGGAAAATATTGACTAGAAACAGTGAAAACATACTCATAACTATTACATCACAATATTCCATTGTTTAACATTTTTTAAATCCTAAACTTTGTTCAATAAAAGTCTGACTGAGACTTTTAAAACTGAATGTATATGAGTCTAACCAAGACTAAAAAGATGGTGTTTGGGTCCCGTCATTCCACCCTTCTAAACCAAGCAGCTTCACGTCTGTCTGTATTAAAGAGATGAGGTAGAAAGGGACTATTTGAAGTTGATACATGTTGCTCTTGTAGGAATGCCGCCCCTTTACAATTTAGTAGAGAAAAAAAGAAATAGAGAGGAATAGCAGAACAAAAAGCAGAATACATTTCCATTTAATCTGTCGATAGAGTCATCTCTCCAGGGAAGCCTTTGATCTGAGATGCAAAGCTTTATTTCACTGTCAGTAGGTACTGTGTAATGCTGTCTGGGTAGTGTAGAGTGGGATTCAGACCGCCGGGGACACGCACACACACACACAGGGAGGAAACATAATTTAACATGATTTATATGCTGTTTTCTTCATGGGGACCAAAAATGTCCCTATATGATTGAACATTTCTATAGTATTTCTATCCTTGTGGGGACCTTGTGTTTGTCCTCACAACGTAGGGAATACCCGAACTGCACACATAGACCAAAGTTCACACAGATGTTGGAAACTGAAACTTTCTTTAAATACTTCCTGAAGTTTCAATTGATACAGTTTTGTGACTTTATTTGAGAACAATGTAGCCTTCAAATCCAATTTATGTGTATATCCAATTGAAATCCGATCATATTTATCAAGTGTGATTGGTAAAGCATCACATGAAATCTAAGCTACATTCATAAATGTTTTGAAATCCTGTTCAAATCTCATTTCTTGAAATCCGTTTCAGTCTGACTGCTCTGATCAGATTTTGTCTAGCTTTTTTCACTTTCTCACGGCACATAAAAACGTAAATATGCAATAGTTGCAGAAACATGGTTGTGTGGTGGTTGTCGATGTGCAGGTCACGCAGAAAATTATAATATAATGGAGACATCTCCACGGGCCAGTGAAAAGGTATATTCACTTCATTCAATGTGTGGCAGAGATGGCAGAACAAAAGAAAGTTGCGTGTGCCCGCCTCCTATGTCTCTGCCACTGCTTTATTAGTGTCACAGCACTTGTCATATGGCATGACAACATTGCAAACCCATCCATGTTGTTTTTGACGTAGGCCTACCAAAACAATGTCGTTGCCAGAGAAACCATCGAAACCAACTCAGATATTCCGGAAAGTAATTGTATCTGACCAGTTGTGATACACAGTTTAAGTAATTTAAATCAGATTCCAACTGGATAAACAAATAGTCATTACTGTTAAGAGATCATGTGTGAACAGGACCTTTTCAAAAAAATCAAAAAAGCAATGTTCTGGTATGAGATGTAACATTACCAGTAATTATGATGCTATTGCTGCATCCGAAATAGCGAGCCCGATCTCACGAAAATGCGTATATATATTACGAGTTTGCAAACTCGTGGGATATGGTACGCGGTTTTTCGCATGCATACGATACGCACTTTATGGCGTATTATACATACGAAAATGCTCCTGCCTTCATGTTCAATCTGAAATTTTCTAATTCCCAATTCTGAAGTTGTGATTATAATCTTGTAACATTCAAGTGCTTTGTTGTCGGGAAGAACAGGAATCATGGAGGACACCAGGTTTATTCTTGCTTTTATATTGGGAAAATCTTGCCTTTATTTTGGGAAAAGCTAAAATGCTAAACATATTCACCCAGGTAGTCAGCTTTCTGACAATTCTGGAATTTTGGCAAATACAAGCTATTTTCGCTGTGTATAAAACATACAGCAGACTTCAGATGATTATTTACTAGGCAGTACTTTAATGACAAGACAAAGGTATGTCAATCGTTCTCTCCTCTGACATGTTTAAATTTTATGGCCCTCCCAATTCAGGAACTTGAGTATCAAGATTATCACCCAGCTTCCTAGTGGTTAATACGACTTGAAAGGGTGTTCATTTCCAATTTTTAACTAAGAAACTGATAATTCTGATAGCATATAAAGGTACCAAAAGAACAGGATTACTGGTATGAGCACATACAAGGTCAATGCACTGATGTAAGAAGTGTTCTTTGTGCTAATCATAAAACTATGTTGAAGAAGACAATGTTTACAGTAAGCTCTGTTGCTTTAATTGTTTTTCTATGTTAACGTGCATTAGACTGACATCTGACTGTTGCTGTGCATTTCATGCTCAAGACCCTTCCTTTTTTTTCGTTCTTCAGCACTGTGGCTCTGCAGTTATTACATACTATAGTACCTGGAATACTATAGTAACATTATGCTTCTTTTTAAAAGCAAAACTGCATTCTGAGTAACCATTTCCAGTGATTGACATCTCAGAGTTTACTGGTACTGATGTGTGGATGATATCTAGGCAGAACGCAGTTGCTTGTGTTAACAGCACATTTGTGTATTTACTGGAAAAGTTGTGATGGTAATTTTATGGTAATTTACCAGGATTACTATGTGAAAGGGAATTATGAGTCTTATCTGCTTACAATAACAGGGAATACCAGCAAGAGTCAAAAAACACTGGTTAAGTGAACCTGAGAGGGAAAAATGCAAACAGAACAGAAAATCTGTGTTGTTAACTCTAATGTTAATGAATAGTTGTTAAAATAATCACAGTGCTTCACTTTTTCCACATTACATGTTACAGCCATATTCCAAAATGGATAAAATGTATTATTTTCTTCAAAATTATATAAACAATACTCCATAATGATCATGTGAAATAAGTTTGTTTGAAATCTTATTAAAAATAAAAATCACATGTGCATGAGTATTCAAAGCCTTTGCTGTGACACTCATAATTAAGCACAGATGCAATTCATGTCTCCAATTGAAAACATTTGAGTGACTGATCACAACGATTTTTTTCAGTTGGCCAAATTGAATTTCTGTGAATTGATGCAATTTAATTAAGAGAAATTCAATTTGGCCCACTAAAAAATGTAGATGTGATCAGTCACTAGAACATTTTCAATTGGAGACCTGATATTTTTTTTCTTTACAGTGCTGATCGTCCTTTTCTACAACTTGATTGGAGTCAACCTGTGGTAAATCCAGTTGATTGGGAATGATATGGAAAGGCACACACTTGTCTATATAAGGTCCCATGGTTAACAGTGCATATCAGAGCACAAACTAAGCCATGAAGTCCAAAGAAATGTCTGCAGACAGGATTGTATTAAGGCACAGATCTGGGTAAGATCTGCAGCATTGAAGGTCCCAGTGAGCACAGTGGCCTCAATCATCCGTGAATGAAAGAAGTTTGGAACCACCCGGACTCTTCCTAGAGCTGGTCGGCCGGCCAAACTGAACAATCAGGGAAGAAGGGTCTTAGTCAAGAAGGTTACAAAAGAACCCAATGGTCACTCTGACAGAGTTGCAGTGTTTCTCTGTCAAGAGAGAAGAACCTTCCAGAAGAACAACCATCTCTGCAGTGCTCCACCAATAAGGCCTGTATGGTAGAAAAAGACACTCTTCTTAGTAAAAGGCACATGACAGCCCGCAGGGAGTTTGCCAAAAGGCACCTAAAGCAAAATTCTCTGTTCTGATGAAACAAAGATTTAACTTTTTGGCCTGAATGGCCAAAAAGTTAAATCTTAGAGTTAAATCTTAGTTAAATCACCATATAGCCAGCAGCCATATCACCCTGTAGCCCAAGACTGGTTTCCCACTGAAGCTAAGCAGTGCTGAGCCTGGTCAGTACCGATGGGAGACCAATTGGGAAAACCAGGTAGCTGCTGGTAGAGGTGTTAGTGAGGCCAGCAGGGGGTGCTCACCCTGTGGTCTGTGTGGGTCCTAACACCCCAGTATAGTGATGGCAGACACTATACTGTCAGACACTATACTGACAAAGAGCACCGTCCTTCGGATGAGACGTTAAACCGAGGTCCTGACTCTCTGTGGTCATTAAAAATCCCAGGATGTCTTTCGATAAAGAGTAGGGGTGTAACGCCGGCATCCTGGCCAAATTTGCCCATTTGCCCCTGTCCATCATGGCCTCCTAATAATCCCCATATCCTGATTGGCTTCATCACTCGGTCTCCTCTCCACCAATCAGCTGGTATGTGGTGAGCGTTCTGGTGCAATATGGCTGCCGTCGCATCATCCAGGTGGATGCTGCACATTGGTGGTGGTTGAGGAGATTCCCCCCTTCTATGTAAAGTGCTTTGAGTGCCTTGAAAAGCGCTATATAAATCGAACGCATTATTATTATTATTATTATTATTATTATTATTATTATTATTATTATTATTATTATTATTATTATTATTATTATTATTATTATTATCATGGCATGCGTCATGTTTGGAGGAAACCAGGCACAACTAGTCACTTGGCCAATACCATCTCTACAGTTAAGCATGGTGGTGGCAGCATCATGCTGTGGGGATGTTTTTCATCGGTAGACGGGAAAACTAGTCAGGATCAAGGGAGAGATGAATGCAGCAATGTACATAGACATCCTTGAAATGTACCTTTAAAAAAAACCTGCTCCAGAGCATTCTGGACCTCAGACTGGGGCGAAGGCTCATCTTTCAACAGGACAACAACCTTAAGCACACAGCCAAAATAACAAAACAGTGGCTATGTGACAACTCTGTGAATGTCTTTGAGTGGCCCAGACAGAGCCCAGACTTGAACCCTGATTGACAATCTTTGGAGAGGTCTGAAAATGGCTGTGCACCGACACTCTCCATTAATTTTTTATAAAATTGCAAAGATTTCAAACAGACTTCTTTCCCATTGTCATTATGGTGATAGTAATGATCTTAATCCATAAAATAATTAATACATTTTGGAATAGTAACATAACATGTAACAGAAACAAACTATAAAATAAAGAGTTTGTAAATAGTTGAATAATAAAAAATATATATTAAAAAATAATAATAATAAGAAGAACGTGGTTGCACTTGTAAAAGTGAGTTTATTTAGTATTTGTACTGTTCTGTAAAGTGTGACTTGGGATAACAGACATATCTAGACTCACTACGTCACAAACATTTGGAAGATGCAATGTACATTTGATCATCATCAAATATGAGGCTTAATATCACCATGTATGATTTGTCATATTAATCTTATGATTTGACACTTTTGTATGTCTTTCTTCACAACATGTTTAACTAGATGGGTTATATAATAAACTGATTGATTATTGCCAAATAAACATGTTTATTCTACTAACCTAACATTTATTGAACAAACCCACATATGGATCTGCGGAGACATTTCCTATCCTGATAGCATCTGTGACCCTGCATGTTGTTTAGTCATTTATTAATCCATTATGTGCCATGGAGCTGGTGATTGAACTTTTAACAAGGTCTGAAATCACCCAACTATAGCCATAGCGAATTCCATCAAAAACGTAAATTGTCCTGAGAGTGGGAATGTGTTATTTGAGAATGAGACATCTACCACAGTAATCTTAGCAGACACAATTGGAAATTGAATCGTAAATTAACAAGATGGTTTAGGGGCTCACAGATTTCCAATGCTTGTTGAAGCAAACAAACAACAAAACATTTGAAAAAAAGAGAAATATATTTTACACTTACACATTTAAAGAAATCCTGTTAGTAGCAGCAATAATAATTAACTATGAAAATGTGCTATAATTCGTATGTAAAGCAGACATATGAATAATGATTGTGCATTGATATTTTAAATATATATTTTAAAGTATTGTTATTTTTATATTAGTACATAATACATTTTAAAATAATAAATATCGAAATATTTATATTACCACTATTTTGATGAATATATTTAATCTGATTCTTTGAGTACAATACAATTAACCTAACAATTCTATTTACCTAAAATGATTTTTGACTTTTTAGCATTTATAGATATAACAGTTAATGTGTGCTGGAACCTCATTTTGCATGCAAACACCTCTTGATATCTTCTAAATGATCTAGAATGGTTATAATATGAATATATAACATGGTTGCAGGAGTCAGCTGATAATTATTTATGAATTTTGCCCAGTGTGCCTGATGCATCCTTAATCAAGTCATTGTACTCGTATAGTAGGCAAATGATCACTCCTGAATTCTGAGAGGAAAATCTGCAGATTACAAATGAAGTGGTTCACATGGTGGTCACACTATAACTCATGCATTAAATCACAATGCAAGCGTTGGTTCGTGGTTAACATAATGGCAATGAAAATTACCCACAATTCTATGTAATATAAGAAGGACACTCTAAATGCTTTGCGTGGGCTCTGTGGTAAATCAGAACGAGAAATGCGAAATCCATTCTCTTGCCTGAGGCATGAATAACAAGCCTTTTTGTGACCCAGAATGTGTTTGCTTATACAATATATATAAATCTCAACATGAGAAAAGGATGCATGAAAATTATTAACGTAGCACTACACCACTGTCTGACTGTACAGGAACCAGATCATGAAGCAATAAATCATCCACAATGCAAACTGTCTGTGCTGAGCTTCAAAACAATGTTTGATGCACAGCTATGCAGGTGTGCTAACATAAAAGAGACTATCCTTACTGAACCATATTAATTTATCATAATTTAAAAAAAGTTATAATGATGATTACCATTATAATCACGTATGCTTATTATATACAGTAATGTGTTTCTGTTCTTTCATTAATGTTTTGTTCCCATGAGGAAGTCATAATGAATTAAACAGTATCTTAAGATGTGGTTCTATTCATTTGCCACTGTACACTAGTTATGCACAGTTACGCAGTATGTAGCATGTGTGTTCACATATGTCTTTTACATGGAATGTTTCCTTAATAATACAACACATTCAGATGTGACAGATGGTGGTGGTTGAAAGCTATTAGCGGTCAAAGAAAGTGGTAATCTGTGCCTCCACCATGTACACAGCTAGCTAAATAATAATAATATAAAAAAGTGTTGTTTTATAAGGACTGCAGTAACGGACTGCAGCTTTAAAAAAAATTTGATTCGAGTGGCTTTATTAAAAAACATTCGAGTGGCTAAAAGAAGCTTCTCTGAAAAGCTGAAAAAGCAGTTTACAGCCAACTACCCGTCTGGACAAGTCTGAGGAACATCACCAAGTACAAGACACCACCCCCACGGTCTGTGGAGAATCAACAATCAATCAACTGGCCAGATCTGAATGTGTTTTATTGCCAATTTTAAAAGCGCAGTAACACACCCCTCACCCGCTCAGGGGTGCGTTTCCCCGTACAACGACGTTACTTATGCTTACATTGCATCGTTGAAGAAATCAAATGGCTAGTCATGACATTTTCCAGACAATGATGTCATGCAGGTGGTGGAGTAATAACTGCTTTTAATTAATTATTTTGAGATCAAATTCATGCTAGATTTTTTTTATATAAATTATGAACATCTCTTGACAAACTAAAAGACATAAATTACAGGGCTGTAACAATACACCAAACTCACGATTCGGTTCGTATCACGATTTTTGACCCACGGTACGATACAAACCTCGATATGGGGGGGATAAAACAGTTTTATTCTGTACAGTATTCTGTAGCCTATTTTGCCGTCAACACCATATATCTGTATGGTCAATAGGCTACTGCCGACGTTTTCTTTGCGGTACCAATAGGCAATATATATTTAAAGGGGGGGTGAAACACTCAGTTTCAGTCAGTGTCATGTCAATCTTGAGTACCTATAGAGTAGCATTGCATCCTGCATATCTCCGAAAAGTCTTTATTTTTTTTTATAATTATATAAGAAAGATGCGCTGTTCCGAGTCTTTCCGAAAAAAGCCGAGCGGGTGGGGGCGTGTCGTGTGAGCGGAGCTAAATAATGACGTGTGCACGCCGCTGCTATTGTGTTGAGTGCGTCGAGTGCGTCGTAAAGCTGTCATCCCTAACAGCGGGGAAAAAACTTTATTCAAAATAAAAATATGGCTTTTAATCAGATACAGCCATACATCTATGATCCGGAATCAGACCCAGAGGCTGCAGTTGAACAGGAGCAGCAGCAAAAACGACTAGAGCAGGACGTCTCTATGTGGTACGATATACACTAACTATATAATATGCTTAGCGGCTTGTGTTATTTACATATTTATACTTGAATTATATCGTCGTATTTTTGTCTTTGAAGGTGTACATGTGGGAAGTGCAGTTGTGCACGTGTGTTTGTGTGTTTACGCGTGGTTTGTGTAGACAGGTTAAGTTAGTGTTTACATAGATAGACACGGAATAGTAGCGCATTTGAATGAAGAAGCGTGCTTATTTAGTTCAACATATTTCCCCCCTCTTTGTGTATTGTTGAGTGCTTTTACAATACACAAACATAAAGTTACACATATAGTGGCCAGCTAAACAAATGTACACGCACTACACATCGCATGCTCCATTGATCAATTTCTATATATAGTAATATATATAGTAACTATACGTGATCATGTTTGGGCTACTTGATGAGCATAGACACAGACATTTGAAGCAGTCTAACTCACCGCCCGCGGTTCTAACGTTGGGACTGCTCCATCCTTCAGCATTAGGCTATTGGAAAATCCGGCGTCATGCTGGGCCATGTTTATGAAACAGTCGGCACCGAAATGCAGCGAACAGATATAAACATTCGCGCAACTCAGTTGCTGATCCGGAAAAGCAAATTACATCCACTGTTGCCTTACCGCGGGGTTTTGGGGGAATCTGTGCAGGACTGTCTTGGTCTGGCAACCAAAAACGCACTTTTTGATGTCATTGTTAATTGTGCACATTACCTGTGCAGCGCAGCCTACGAGCGCTTTGATGGGCATAGCCTGTTGCTTTCGCTCTCTCCCTCTCTCTCTCTCCCTCTCTCTCTCTCACACGCTTCCGGTAGAATTGTCCGTACGGCCCATACAAGGAAATTCCGCCCCCACTAACGTCAATGGGGACGCATGATCGCAAAAAACTTGCCGAAACTTATGACTAACCGGAAGTAGTATTTTTGACAAAGAAATACTCCCATCAAACGTCCACCTTAACTTTTGAAACTTTGTCCATGTTTAGTATGGGATTCCAAGTCTTTAACAGTGTAAAAAGATCAGTATGCATGAAACAGCATTTCACCCCCCCTTTAACATGAAGTATAGGGCCTCCTGTACATCAATACCAACAGAAGCGCCGCGTCAGACACGCTTCTGGTGTGCAAAGAAAGAGAAAACGCCACACAGCCGCCCCGCGGATGACACGTAACAGAAACGCCACGCTCACACCACGTTGCCAGCCGGTTGGGGAAGCTTCTTGAAACACTTACAGCAAATTGTGTGGGTCTTGTCAACTACACGATTGCCATCCTTGTTCTCCACCAGGTAGCTGAAATGTTGCCATACTGCTGACTTAAAAGTTGGACCTGGACAGGAAGGATAATTCTGGGAGTTGGAAGGGGTGTGTCGCGATTCTGCCTCCTCACATCGCGATACAGGTTCGTGGACCTGCGTATTGCGATTTCGATTTCATATCGCATATCGTTACAGCCCTAATAAATTACATTTGTATGTATTCAAAATAAAATATATGGGTTGTACTAAATTTCAGCTTACTTATTTTGCTCAAGATAATGATTGATTAAAGGGTTAGTTCACCCAAAAATAAAATTGATGTCATTAATGACTTACCCTAATGTCGTTCCTCACCCGTAAGATCTCCGTTCATCTTCAGAACACAGTTTAAGATATTTTATATTTGAATCCTAGAGCATATGCAGTCTATGCACACTGTACTGTCCATGTCCAGAAAGGGAATAAAAACATCATCAAAGTAGTCAATATGTGACATCAGTTGGTTGATTAGAATCTCTTGAAGCATCGAAAATACATTTTGGTCCAAAAATATCAAAAACTATTACTTTATTCAGCCTTGTCTACTTGTACGTGATTTCAGCAGTTCGGATTGCAAACTGCTGAAATCACTTGACATTGGTGATCCGAATCATTGATCGATTCACTGATTCATGAACCGTTTTAATCTTTTTTGAGGAGCACGGAAGAGAGGACAATGTTGAATGAGTCATAGTTTCTGATATTTTTTGGACCAAAATGTATTTTCGATGCTTCAAGAGATTCTAATCAACCAACTGATGTCACGTATGGACTACTTTGAGGATGTTTTTATTCCCTTTCTTGGATATGGACAGTACAGTGTGCATAGACTGCATATGCTCTGGGACTAAAATATAATATATGCCTGGCTCACACTACTGGAGTTTTAGTCCGATTTATGCCCAATTTTCCCCACCCGAGACTCGGAGAAAAAATATTTTCCATGACTCGATCGGTTCTGATGTTCGGCGCAAATGATCTGGTAATGTGAGGCATTCACAGATCAAATCTTGCACCTCCCGTTCTGCTATCACGCAAATCGGGCTCGCACAGATCATATCAAACATGTTTGATATTTATCGGGATGAGCAAGATTGTAATAACGTCAGAACTGTCACAATAGCCAATAGGAAGCAAGTCTACGGCGAGATGGACATTTCGAAATGGACCGCGAGTTGAGTTGCCGTAATTTGCTCTCAGAGAGAGAGAGAGAGAGAGAGAGAGAGAGAGAGAGAGAGAGAGAGAGAGAGAGAGAGAGAGAGAGAGAGAAAGAGAGAGAGAGAGAGAGAGAGAGAGAGAGAGAGAGAGAGAGAGAATATCAGCATTTCTTGCTTTTCATTTGACAGCACAATCTACACTGTAACAGGTGACGATCGCTTTTGAACTAGGCAGCGGTAAACATTCTAGCACATTAGTGTGACATAGCGCTCATGCAGGGTTCGCCTAAAATACTTAGAAATAAGAAAAAAATAGTCGTCTGAACGTTCCTACACTTTATTCTCGGTCACACACGTAATAACCAGCCTGAAAAACCTGCTATACTCCAGTACGAAAAGTGCGCATGCACCACCTTTATACGGCAAGCCACGAGGGGAAAAATACATTGCACACAACCCACACAGCTATACACAACGAGCGCCAGAACGACAGGATCAAATAAGGTCAATAAAATTATCTCCATTTCTCGCTGAAGAACTGACATTCCATGTTGAGCCCGTCTCCCCAACCATTGTCTGATCCACACTGTTTTACTCTTGCACTTTTGGTTTTTCTCACAACAATGATCATTGATACAGCAAGTTTTCATGCTACAGTAGGCCTATCCATTTTGTTTTCCCACTTACGATCTGTTGGGTAGATCACGTGACGGACTTCCTCTGGCACGATAATAATAATATTTTGTAGTGTGTTTTGCTCCTCGATTTTCAAATCTTCTAGTGTGAGCATGTTTAAGATTTGAGGGAAGAAAATCTGCAAAGATTCTCCTGAAGTGTGTGCTGCAACCAGATTTCACAATCGGATAGGATTTTAAAACTCCTGTAGTGTGAGCCAGGCACTAAACTGTGTTCTGTGGTCTTACGTGTGAGGAACGAAATTAGGGTGTCATTAATGACATAAATTTCATTTTTGGGTGAACTTACCCTTTAAGTCCACGTCCTACAAACAAGAAAATATGCTTCTAACCACAGTTCAAGCTCTGTCGTTCCAAACATACAAGTTTGCAATGCTGTTTGCGAATGTTCTTTGGAACTATATGGTTTCTTTTTCAGTTGATGAGGGAACTAGCAACCGTAGTTTGCTAATGATGCTTTTAGGAAGCTCACCCCTGATTGGCACTTCACACATACTGTACACCAACACCTCCTGCAACCCCCCTTCTTTCCCCACCTGCCTTCCAACATGAGCTTAATGTGTCACCCTAATCTGTCAGTGAATCACCAGCTTTCTGACAGATAGGAAGCACCTATAGTGAGGCTGAGGAATCACATTCAGGACACTCACTATCAGTACTGGTGCTCCTCAGGGGTGTGTGCTCTCTTCACAGCTCTTCTCCCTATACACAAATACCTCTGAAGATCCTTCAGTCAAGCTCCTGAAGTTTGCAGATGACACGACCGTTATGAGCCTCATCCAGCATGGTGACGACTGCATACAGACAAGAGGTTGAGCAGCTGGCTGACTGTCTGGTGCAGTCATAACTTGGAGCTAAACACGCTCAAAACAGTGGTGAGCATAGTGGACTTCAGGAGGAACAGCCCAGCACACACCCACTCACTATTATGAACAGCACTGTGGCACCAGTGGAGTCATTCAGATTCCTGCACACCACCATCTTTCAGGACCGAAAGTGGGACAATCACATTGCCTCCATTGTAAAAAAGAGCCCAGCAGTTCAACCTGCCACAGGAGCTGCTGACACATTTCTACTCAACCATCGAGTCTGTCCTGTGTTAGGTTTGGGTACCGAACTATGTACTTTTAAGGGTACCGACCTAATTACTTACTGATTCATCAGTCGGTGCATGTTTGTGTGAATAAAGGGCGCTACCCCACAGTTTATTAACCTCTCTCTCTCTCTCTCTCTCTCTCTCTCTCTCTCTCTCTCTCTCTCTCTCTCTCTCTCTCTCTCTCTCTCTCTCTCTCTCTCACACACACACACACACACACAATGTCGTGTTTCCATGTTTTATGGGGACTTTCCATAGGCGTAATCGATTTCATACTGTACAAACTGTACATCCTATCCCCCTACACTGCCCCTGCCCCTAAACCTACCCATCACAGGAAACATTCTGCATTTTTACTTTCTCAAAAAAACTCCTTCTGTGTGATTTATAAGATGTTTTCCTCATGGGGACCTAAAAATGTCCCCACAAGGACAAGGATTTCGGATATTGCCATCTTTGTGGGGACATTTTTTCCCCATAACGTAGGGATTACCAGGCCACACATACACACACAAACACACACGCACACACACACACATTCACACACACACACACACACACACACAGAATTGCACTTGATAATTGCGCGTTTCCATCTCATTTAAGGACATCGCATGTTATCTACAGAGCCGCTCTGAGAGTCACTTCATCAGCATTTTACAGTTTCATTTAAGAAAAACTACCGCCATGACATACCCTGCGTCTCATTCAGCTCCCTAGTTCACTAGTCAGGGCATTGATCAGGACATAATAAGTCAGTGGGCTGACTCCCTGATCAGTGACCTGACAACTGAACTAGGGAGCTGATTGTGACGCACCAATAAACACGCAGAAACTCAAAGATATTCACGGCAACCCGTCCAAATAAAAGTTCGGTTTAACTTTAGAAATATCACGGTTGACCTAGAGTAGACGTCTCAGTGTAATACTACTACTAATGTTATAACTATAAACTATCAAAACTTTATTTTTAGTAGTAGGCTAATATAGTAGGCTAATATATCACAATTTTTCTTCCATGTTTTCATTTTAACAGTAAAGCTCAGTTGTGCAGCTTTGTTTGACAAAATTGTTTCATTAAACTAAAAGCCTAGTCTTCATTTGATTACCAGAAAATACAAATTGAAATTAAGTAGAAAGCCTATTTACTGGTAGGCTAAATATTTGGCTTACAGTTTCTCTGCACAGTTATTGATGTATTTTTTTAAGTACCGAAAAAAGGTACCGTTTTGGTACCGGTACCGGTACCGAATTGCAGGTACCGGGAGGCTACCGAAATGTGTACGTACCCAACCTTAGTGTTCATCTATAATTTTCTGGTTGGGTCAGCCACAAAATCAGGAGACTACAACCTAGTCCCGACTACAGAGAGGATTATTGTTGACCCCCTGCCCACCCCCCTGTACTCTTCTCTTCCAGAGTGAGGAAAAGGACAGGTCATCACAGACTCCGCTCACCCCGCCAACAGCCTATTTGAATTGTTGCTGTCCGTATGGCGCCTCAGATTATAAAATCCAGGCACAGGAATAATTTCTTCCCCAAGCTATCCCTCTTGTTTCCAAGTGCACTTTTATCCTTACAATATCCTTGTAAATTCATCTTATTATTTACAATGCTTTAAATGTTTATTATCTGTAAAATGTTTATTCTGACTAAACCTATATGTGTCTTTATAAAAATATATATATTTTTTATTCTTAAATTATGTCTTGTTACACGTTTGTTGACTAGAAGCTTCAATGCCAAGGTACATTCCTTGTGTGTGCAAGCACACCTGGCAATAAAGCTCTTTCTGATTCTGAAGCATGCTATAATCTAACGCGCACTGTGATGACACACATTAACACATTTGTTAGTATTCATATGGAGGGCTGAAATAATTTTTACTTACTGCACATTGTTGAGTAAACAAAGCAAAAACGCACTTTGTTGCATGCAGGATGGATGATGGGAAGAAAACCCCATATTTTACTGTTTGGCTAAAGCTTGAGGTTTCACATGCTCTTATAAATCAATTTATGTTCTAAGTGCATTGAATTTGGGAAACTAAATACTGTCGTTATATTACACTGTCAAGAAAGACGTGTATAATACACGCTTTGGTGTAGGATGGAGGGAATTAATCAGAAAACAGTGTGAGATAATTCACTATTCCAGAGATATGGCTACACAAACTGGAAACAAGATAATTAGCTTCTCTGGATTGCCTTTGGAGCCATGATTCATCCTGCAGTCCAAACAACCAGCACAGTGGTAACATGCAGGTTCCCTTTAGATGTGGCAGCCAGAAAGAAATTAGCACCATGCTACCCATTGATCCTCATGTGTACCACCGTGCCTGCACTTTAATTTATTTTTTATAATGTATAAAGGTAATGGCAGCTTTAAATTGATATGCATTTTTCTATGTTGTATACATATTGTAGTACTGGAAACAAGCTTGGAAAGCACTGATCCAAACCTAGTTTAAACTCATTTGTAGTAGGCCCATAAAAGCGAGGATTTCCTCTTCAAGGAAGGTCAAACTAAAGACTCAGATGAATTGGTATTGAACTAGGTGGGATGGTTTAACGCTTTCTTCTCCAGGTTGCACTCATCTGTTCGTCAGCTCTGCTCTCATATCCCCCCCAATGTATAGTTATTCCTTTGGAACGTACATTTGTATTCTGTGGCTGTCTGTTTATGATGGCGTATCCTGGCAACCGTGGTCCGGCTGGCACCAGGAGAGCAGTGTGCTGGCAGAGGCGGCTCTACTGCAGCACAGGCAGAGAGGAGAGCACCTACCTGCACAGGATGCGCTCTGAAGGGGGGAAGGCCACCTAACAGAGCTAGGGCTCTGTTTGCACATCGCCTGCAGAAAGGTGACACACTGACTCGGGCATAATTGAGTACCAGCGTGAATGAGAAATGCAGCTCCGGTGACAGCGAATGCAAATAAGGACAAATTTGCATCTAGATTCAACATGCTGAAATGGGCTTTCCTTCATTATATCAAACAAAAAAGATATGCATGCACGCATATGCACATGAACACATTTTATCTAAAGGTCCAAGGTCCAAGAGCAACTATATTTGTAATATATATATATATATATATATATATATATATATATATATATATATATATATATATATATATATATATATATATATATATATATATATATATAAGATTCTGCACTATATTCAGGTCACTAAGTAAGCACAAACAGAATTATGAAATCAGTGTAAATGTTTGCTGATAATGTAATACATTATTTATAAAACATTTTACTATTAATATATATTAAACTATTTAAATGAAATTTATTTTAATTTATTTAATAACTGCATTAAAATTTAAACATTATTCACATTCTTAATTTTCTTATAATAATATTATATATTACAATTAATATTTTATTTGTGAATATCATATTAACACAGTCCTTTAACAAAAAGTATTAATTCAAAGTTATAGTTTTACTAATATAAAAGTAAGTCCATATTTAAATTAAAGTCCCCTCACCAAAATTACATATTTAAAAGTTTCTTCCTGTGTTTTTTTTTTCATGCCTTAGCTCAAATGTAACTACGTAGACTACGTACACCAGCAGCCATATCACCCTATAGTCCAAGATTGGTTTACCACTGAAACGAAGCAGTGCTGAGCCTGGTCAGTACCTGGATGGGAGGCCTCCTGGAAGAACTAGGTAGCTGCTGGTAGAGGTGTTTGTGAGGCCAGCAGGGGGTGCTCACCCTGTGGTCTATGTGGGCCCTAACACCCCAGTATAGTGATGGGGACACTATACTTTCAAAGAGCTCTGTCCTTCAGATGAGACATTAAACTGACTCTCTGTGGTCATTAAAAATCCTAGGATGTCCTTTGATAAAGAGTAAGGTGAAACCCCGGCATCATGGCCAAATGGCCCCCCTCTCCTGATTGGCTTAATCACTCGGTTTCCTCTCAACCAATCAGCTGGTGTGTGGTGAGCGTTCTGGTGCAATATGGCTGCCGTCACATCATCCAGGTGGATGCTGCCGATTGGTGGGGGTTTGAGGAGATTCCTTCAATGTAAAGTGCTTTGAGTGCCTAGAAAAGGCTGTATAAATCGTACAAATTATTTTTATTATAGAATTTGCAATACAGCCATGAATATATGCAAATGATCTCCGAGACCCACTCTGTCAACTTTTAATCAAGTTAAACGCTTAACAAAGATATCGCTCTTTACAACATCGGACATATAACAGTAATTAACATTAAAATTTTGCTTGACTAAACAAGTTGTGAACATCATAGATTGCCAGTGGAGAAAGGCATAGTTTATCATAACACCATCGTATACTTAATTCATCCGATTTAGGAGAACCCTGTGCGTCAACAGCTGACGCCAGGGTCCCTTGACCATTCGTTAACATTTGACGAGTAGGGGTGAGACTGTGTTGGCTATATAGCTAATATCAACAGAAAAATACTGAACCTGGCTTCTCTTGAGACTCCACTGCTTCACAGCATATTAATGATGATATGCTGTAGTTTGTGATGTAAGTTTGCTGCCCCCTGATAGTTGACTAACAGTTAGTCTAGACCAGTTAGACAAGAGACTTGGTTGGCCAGAATTTTATTTGTCTGTTAGACGCCGACAAAAAATTCCATAGGAAGTAGCAAAAACACATAGGCTGTGACGGACAGATCGGCAGGCAACAGAAGGAAAGGCAGGAAAATCACATTTTCGCCCATCATTCATCGACCTCATATTGAAAGATCTAAAGAGAGATTGAAATGTCTACTTTAGGGGGAAAAAAATATTCTCAGATTATGTAGTAGGCCTACGTATGAAACGTGCATATCCACTGTGGATGATGAGTCAGCCTCGTTGACTTAATCTCAGCAGTCGAAAACACATAAAACAATATCAATACATTATTAAAATGTTTAAAAACGATTAAACTATTGATGTTTGATGTAATGATTATATGTTTTTCCGGTGCGCTGTTGTAAGCTTTATGGGTGCATTTGAGTACTGATTAGGCTATGTATTATATATAGCCTAGGCAATTAAAGGCTCATTATTATGATTTATGGCTCATTAATATAAACGCATGATTATTCGATTAATGGCTTAAATTAACGACTACTAGTAGAAAAAGCTTTAGTCAAGGGCAGCCCTAGACATAAGAGCGATTTCAAACTGCGTTTAAAGAGAAAATACTCAGCAATGGTGTTGACTTGAATTTGCTCATGGTTTGTGTCAAAACATATTAAAAAACACCACATAGACATACAAACAACAATAAAAACTTTTAGAGATTTTAGTGTCTATATAATCTTTAAAAGAACAAGTCACTGTACGTGCCCTGATTAAAAAATGAAGAAACCTATAGGGAGTCTCTCTCCCTTTGCCCTCATTCTTCTGCAATCAAAAAAAGCATTAACCAATGAAACCCAGTCACTGCCATAATTGTAAGGGTTTCACAAGGGCTTTACAGTCTGCGTCCCCCGGGTAATGTTCAGCATCAGACAGCAGACAGTGGGTATTATGGTCAGACGACTGAACGGTTTCATGAGCTAAAAGTGCTGCACATAAGGTGGAACAAAAAGATCCAGAGAGCTATAGAATATCTATGAATAACTGATTCTTTCTTTTAAAAAATAATACTTTAAATATTCACAAAAAATACTGTTTAAATGTCACTGTGGACAGTGGTTCTACAAAATACAAATTTATATACTCAATTAAACTGAGCTATACTTAAACACCAGCCTAGAAATCTAGACGCACCCTAGCGGCAGAAAATTTAATCTGCTCGCAAGTGTCGTCTAGGAACTCTTAATACCCTTCTGAGCTGTATTCCACTAACTCTTGCCGGACCAATCACATTTGTGTATAGAGTCGGTGGGCGGGGCCATAATGACGACGGCCGAGTTGCGTTTGCGTGCTTCTAGTAAACACAGAAAGTGGCGAAAGGCGGCGGTCTTTCAAATCAGCTTTGACCCTGATTCTGGAAGACTTGGAGTTAAGCTTTTCTCTGAGAAAAGAACAAAGAACGGCACTGAAGTCATTCTTAAAAAGGGAAGATGTGTTCGGAGTTTAGCCGACCGGATACGGCGAATGTTTAATCTATCAACAAGCTCTGTTTCACGTTCGTTGCTCTGGTTGGTTGTAGCGCTATCCTATCGCGTGCAGAGGGAGTTTGAAAGAC